>NC_056735.1:1399090951-1399375951 GCF_019279795.1 Protopterus annectens
ACAACAGTGTATATACCAGTATTACAATGGCAACTTTTACAGATGTACACTACGGCATATCATAATACTGCAGTCCACAACCCTCACAACCTGCAATGTGGTCCTAACTTGAGCAATGAGTGTGTAATATGGAATCGTATGTTAGGGCAGCAAATATGGTGAATACTTACCTTCACAAACACTGGAAGCATATGTGTGCACACACTCCAGATAAAATATAGTTGAAGCAGCTGCTGAGGTACTGACTGGATGCATTTGTCATGGAAACGCACCTTCCCGCAAGTACATGTCCCCAATGTCACACCAAGAATTGGTCTGCTGTCCAAGATGTTTGGCCATCGGATGTGCACACCTACCTGCAATAGAGGCAGCTGTGGCTTGCACACATCTTACATGCCATGGTGTGGGCCCCATACTCAACAAGTAGCACCCATGAGCTAGACATGTAGCCATACCTCACCATTGCATTTACCATGGCAAACAGTGCAGAAGGTCATGTATGTTGTGAGGATGTATGGGACAGGAATGATGTAGGAAGTAAAGAGATGGCCATGCAAGACAGATGATGTCACATGTAGCAAAGCAATCATGCAAGCTGCCTAGTAACAAGCCACAACACTGTGGGAGGTACAGGAATGTCTAGCAAGTACTGGCTGTGCAGTACCCATGTCAGCAATTGCCTGGACTCTGCAAACGAGTGGCCCATGGGTTAGAGTAATCAGATGTGACAGTTGTACAACAGGAAACATCAGCCAATCCTCTCTGCAGGTAGAGTATGCATAACAGTAGAGGTCCCCAAAAGGCATGCGTTGCAGTGTGTACTGGTGTACCAAGACCACTTTGTAAACCTACAGACAGTATCATGTACGATACATGTGCTGCACAACCAAAACCTCACCCCACCTCAGACCCACCATCTCCAGCTGTGCCATGCCGGTGCCAGTGTACACCTGTATGTTTGCCATTCATTAGCTGGGACTAGGCTATTACAAGTGGTGGTCAGTGTTTGGGACACTGCAAACTGACACACATGTGTAGGCCATAGTTGTCAAGTATCTGCAAAAATGCTGAAGTTGGGGAGGGGTATCATCATGACACAACAGTGCACTGCAGCAGGGAACCAATGGATGCTACAAATGGCTATAGTTGCACACAGTCAGGGTCAGGAACTGTGGCAGATATAACTCTGACTCCACAGCAATAGTGACGGCAGTGTGTGAACTCCAAGGGATATTCACATGAGTTGACCTTGCAAACATGCAGAGTTGGGGGACATGTGTAGGGCAGACTGACCATATACTGGCAAATGCAGATGGTTCATGCTAGTATACACCTGCCAGGAATAGTGACTGCTGTAGTACACAACAGTAGGTACAACAAACCATCATAATAATGGCATGCAAACATATGCACCCACGAAGTGTATGCATCTCAATCAGCATCAGCACAACTAACACATTTGTTTGACACTGCATTTGATTGTACAGGACATATGTCACATATCAGGCTAATGTAATGTTAACATATGCAGTAATGTGGTCCCATGGCATATCAAGGAAGAGGGCATCATATCAATAGGGGTGCGTACACTGCCCATAGCCACAGTAAGGGTTGACGGTTGTCAGTGTAATTGTAACGTATTGCTCATACATGCACCTCTGATGATGACATCTGTAAATCAGACAGCAGGCATTCACAAATGACATTTGTCCACATATCATCCCAGGTATGTGTTGGACAAACAAACAAGGGTTGTGAGCAGCACAGCAGACATAACTGACACAGTAATACACATTCAGCAATGGTGTGCACACCTGTGAGATATGGTGCACAGTATATGGCAGAGTGCTGAACAGGTGCACAGCAATACTGTGTACATGGGTGCAGTGTTTTCCAGGGGAAGGGGCATTACCTACTAACACAGCCCATGCACCACACACATATACTGTTGCTAACACGGATTGACTATAGCTGCACTGCATGCTGTAGAGTACCATATGTTATGCATGTTGACAGATGGGTAATGGAAGGTCTGTGTGTAATATCTTCATGCAACCTCACCTGCAAGTATGTGTGTGTGTGTGTGTGTGTGTGTGTGTGTGTGTGTGTGTGTGTGTGTGTGTGTGTGTGTGTGTGTGTGTGTGTGTGTGTGTGTATCCATGTATGCACATGTGTGAATGTGGGGTTGTTCATACATCTCAACTTCCCTTTGGAATTGTACAATACATGGACATGGACTGACACATGAAACACCAGGAAAACTTGTCTGATATGTAATCTAAGGACAGCTGATAGTATAATAAGGTCTGTAGCATGGAACATGCATTGGGAGGGAAACTAGACACCAGGCATACTGTTAAAACTGCAATCAGCAGTCAGGTGAAAGAAGACCCACGTATGCAGCACTACAGATGTATTGGGAAATTACTAGACAACACCAGTGAGTGTAACCAAATATTACTGTTGTCCACATAATAAGTTAATAGAGCAACAGATCTTGCATCTACTGAGCAATAGTTACGTATGATACTCCAGTGTGTGACATTATTGAGTGACTGTAGTAGCCCCTAACATATGGGAGAAATGCTCACAATGTCTGGACAAACCCAGAGTGAACACTGGATGAAACCGACTCCAATCAAGTCAAAGAGGTAATGGAGTAACAGGTTATGTTTTGCAGTCACTTGTCTAGGCAATTAAAAGAATGATACATTAATGAATGGTATTAATGAGTGCAGGTTTCCAAGTGTGATGCAGGATGGGGAACTTAAGAGAATAAACTGGGACAGTCTGTAAACTTAGGGACAGGTAGGTATTATGGTGGAATGTCAGTGTGTGTGTGTGTGTGTGTGTGTGTGTGTGTGTGTGTGTGTGTGTGTGTGTGTGTGTGTGTGTGTGTGTATGCACTGTTAATCAATGATGTACAGGTCTTAAAGTGCGTTTCTTGTTTTCTCCTCACAGGTGGCTAGGTGGTTCAGGGTGCCTCCTGCATGCAATCTGATGTTGGTGTCCATACAGACACTGAAAATAATGACAGGTATTTTGAGGCATAGGCGGGGTTGTCAGTGGCTGAAACTGCGCCATTGTTTGACATCCCCCTGTTATCGACCCCATCCCCACACACAGTCACTGTGCCTATAGATACCCCATTAACAGTGGCCATAGCAGAGGGACAGTTGGCAGTTGGTGGCAGTGTTCAGGACAGTGTGGTATCTATGGCTTCTGTGTCTGGACACAGCAGCCATAGCCAGATGTCCGGCAGGGTCCCACATAGGCAGATGTGCAGGGGTGTTTGTGGGACTGCTGCTGGTCATCATACCCCTGGCAGAAGTGCCACATCTTGTACCACCAGACGCATGTTTCAGCTGTCATGGAGGCACAGGCACATATGGAATGGTACACCAGACAGGGTCTGAGGCACCAGAGGGCTGCTTTTTCAGCTGAAAGTGACAACATCCATGATCTTGCAGATGCTCTCTGTTATTATACAGAGGTCATGGATAGATGGTGGGGTGAGATGGTGGGCCTCCTCAACCGTGGATTGTCCATGGTAGAGCATGTGGTGGGACTGATGCAATGGCCATGTGGACGTAGGCCAACAACACCAACATCTAGTGGTCGACGTGCACATGCAAGGACACCAAGCTACTCCCGTAGTGGCAGTACCAGCCCCAGCATTGCAAGGGGAATGCTGTCCAAACCATACCACAGCAGGACACGTGCATGTGGCCCTGGCCACTCCCAGGAGGGACCTGGTTCCAGCGGACATATGTCATCATCAAGGGAGAGTTGCATATCGAGGCTTGTACCTGGACATGCCTGTGGAACCCCTGGCAGGCACAGTTCTCATATCCATGGCCAGAGGTGGTAAACTGCACACCCTGCCAGGTATGGTCTGCAGCTGTCAAACAAACACCTGTATAGGGCAGCCACATTGCAGAACTGTGTGCATGCATACCCACACATAATACAAACACACCTATGGCAACCCCATACCTACACACACCACATCATTACGGCCATATCAGTAAGTTAAACCCCTCTCTCACACACATGGTGTCAAAAGTCAAATACTCTAGGTCTCTGGCAAACCAACAACACACCCTGTGCATATGATGATACCTGTGCCACATCCCTGTCATCCATAATATCGATGCAGGGACAGGCTAATTTGGTTCTGATGCACACAGTGACTGTACTACAGTGTACCAATGTACTGCTGTGTAACATGTTGTCAGCAGTAATGTTTAATGCTTACATGTCAGGTAGTGTAAGTCCAGCCATGATGCATTATAGCTGTTAGTAACACTGAGTGATTGTGGTCTCCATAATGTTATCCATTTGTGTTGTAGGTGTCCATGTTTCAGCAGGAGGATAGTCTGCTGTCGTATCTCCCAAGGGGTATGGCACCGTGGTGACACCATGGCAGTGCCATATCCTGGGTACAGTTGAACACATGTCACAGGTCTGTACAACAGTTACTGCCTTTGCCACATGGACAGATGACCCCTTGGGACATGTATATACAGCAAACTGAAGTAGATCTCTCCACATGCACGCACACTCTTACTTGACAACACTGGGACTAGACCCTAACTTAGGTATGTAGTGCTACTGATGTGTGTGTGGCTTTAATTGCACACGCCACACAGCATTTAGGATGAGGTGTGTTCCAGGTTGCATGTTACATGCAGAACACCCCAGGCATGTACAGTATGGTAATGGGGGATGTAATGGTTGTATATGGACAATACATAGTGAGAGATACCATCATATACACATTAACAAACACATAACAGTCAGACACACATCCGAGAGACTTGGGCCTATCAGTGCTAACTACCTTGTCGGTGTGTCCAATGTGTTACAGGTAGGCTGCACATAGCACATGCATAACTGGGCTGGATAGTGTTGTCAGTTACCTGTATGGTTGATGGTAACAGTGGTCACCATACAGTGGTATATGGGACATGTACCAGGGGTACCATGGTGTAATGACATTATACCCAGCACCCACACCCCACTGTGGATATTGTACAGACCGGAACCCATGATGACACTCTGACATACCCACCATCACATATTGACAAGGACTGCAATACAACCCCTTGTCTATCCCAAGAGTGCTACTACAGGGATATGCATAGGTTCATAGGTTCATAGGTTGGTACTAGGCTATCAGCTCTAAGGCCAATGCAAGCCTAGCCATAACAAGTCCCTGGATATTTCTTCCCACAATATTTACTTCTCTGGGCCCCTGTCTAGCAGGGTGAGTGACATGATCCCCGGGGTGAATTTCCTATCTCCCATCCAATCATCAAGGTTTCTTTTGAAGAGGGCCAATGAGGCACTCTGCTTGACATGTACGGGCAGTCTATTCCAGAGTATGGGGAGTCTCTGGGTCAGGAACCTATCCCTCCAGCATGTTTTGTTCATTGTGATGATAAAGTGTAGATCCCTGGAGTGTGTGGCTGTGAGGGATTGGGATTTCTTTAAGTGGAGCATGTCCAACAGCTCAGGGTTTGACATGGCCTTGTATGTTAAGCAGAGATTACCTCTGAGTAGACGATATGCCACAGAGTATAGCTGGAGTCTTTTTAGATGGTCAGCATATGGCATCTGCTTTAAGCCTGTGATTCTTTTAGTGAGGTATTTCTGTGGCCTTTCCAGCAGTTGCAGATGTCTTGTGACGTACATACCAAATGGGGCATTATACTCTATAATGGGTCTAATGAGGGATGAGTACAGTGGGACAATGACCTTCTTTTTTCTGGATGAAAAGCCCTTAGTGATGAGGTGTGCCACATAGAAGGATTTCCTGACTATTGTAGCTATGTGGTTATCGAAAGTGGGACCACTGTCCACCTGTGTCTCTAAGTCTCTCATCACACTTTCGATGTTTAGTGTCCTGCCACCTGTGTGGTAATTCATGGGTACATGTTTTTTTTTCCAAAGGCATCTAATGCACATGCCACAGGCACAGTAGGGTGATGCATTGTCATGCCTCTCCTATGGGCAGCGACATCACTATCCATAATACTGTGTGGCAATGCATATTTTAATAGGAGTATGTGGCCTCGAAATGCTGTACCCTACATATATACACACATGCACACATACACACACTTGCCAGAACTCAGTTGGTTTCCCATGCCTATCAACTCATTTGTACAACAGTGTTGTGCTGGTACTGCAAGGGCCAGGTAGCCCTTAGGGAGAGAAGCATAACAAAGTACATGTAATGTCCGGTACAGCAACAGCCACATCTAACTATGGCAATGGGTGGTGCGGTGGGTGTGAAGAGCCTTAGGGTATTCCCATCTACAGGTGTACTAACACACAGACATTGATATCCTCACTAATGCACATGTACACATTTGTCAGTACTGTGGTGCATCAGTGCAGGTGTTCATAGGTGTGTACCTGACTATTGTCCATGTAGTGATTGGAAGTGTAGGAGATGCATGTATAGTGGTATCATGCTACCTGCCATGTGCCAGCAGGACATCTATCTACAGACAAAACTGTGGTGACCCTCAGGGTGAGAGTGGCATGCATCATCCAATCCTCTGGGTGCTTTCTGCAAATGGCCGGTGAGGTCCACATGTATGCAACATATATTACATAACATGGTTAGTGTCTGTCTTGGAGACCTGTACCCAAGCATGTTCTGTTGACTGTGGTAATGTAGTGGAGGTATCCAAGGCATGTGGTGCATACGAGGTGTTGTGTCCTATCTGTGCCAGTTATAACACAGCTGGGCAGATATGTCAGTCAAGCATAGATTGCCTGTATATATCCAAGATGGATACCTGAAATCTGCACATCTGTACAGGGACTGACAGACAACAGCTCACCAACTAGCTATGCAGTAGGATGACTATGTTGACAGATAGACGTCTGACACCAATAGGTATGCCATTACTACATGATGGCAGCCCTCACTGACAAGTGCTATACAGACAGTAGTCTACAGTTATTTTCCACATGTCAGATCATTATCCAGTAGGAAATATATAATGCGACACAGCTCACACACAAGTAACACAACAGTGAGTCCATCTATGCATGCAGGGGTGTTTGTTGTCAGTACTACAATTAGCAATCTACTCTTGCTTGGGAAAGCACTGTCAACAGTAGTAATACCATGATACACTGCATGCCAGTGTGACTGCACATAACCTGGGATACTACCCTTGTATGTAATACATTCACATGGATAAGAGTGTTGTATAGGTCATATACACTCAAGTGTTCCAGACAGGAGACTTACACCTCTTGCTACTGTAATGACAGCACATAGACGCATGTTATGTACATGGCATTACATACACTTATTATGAATGTCATTACTCTGCTATGTTATCAGACTGGGATGTGAGCACTGGTTACCAGGGCTGCGCCATGCTTAGCAGGTGTCAGTATTGCTGCAATATAACAGCTAAGCTCATTTGCGCACTGGTAAGTGAAGCCTACATGATTCAAGCACCCATACGTTTAACCATACCTTAGCACCGCTTAACTTTACACAAACCCTCACAAACACACTTAAAGCTGATCAAAACTGCCTTAACCATTCTGTATCCAACAGCCCTTTTTCTGCTCAGCAACAAAATAAACAGCCCTTGCAGGTCTTGAACCAGGACACTGTACACTATAGTTACAACAGTTAACCACCACAGCATGACAGCTGTGAAGGCAGTTGTTGTTTTTCCAATACATCTGTCAGTCGACATATTGAATAGTATTGAACAATTGCTGTGACTTCTACAATTGTATAGTACTTGTTAGTGATATTACTGTTGCATCACATATGTTGTTATATCTAAATATGCACATATCAGATATATACGGTGTGATACATCTGGGAAGGTATACACAACAGTAAAGTTTACACATGATAAGGATATGGATATATACATATACAAATGTAGATATATGTCTACATGTACATACACATATATATTCATAGTAATGCCATGATACACTGCATGCCAGTGTGACTGCACATAACCTGGGATACTACCCTTGTATGTAATACATTCACATGGATAAGAGTGTTGTATAGGTCATATACACTCAAGTGTCCCAGACAGGAGACTTATACCTCTTGCTACTGTAATGACAGCACATAGACGCATGTTATGTGCATGGCATTACATACACTTATTATGAATGTCATTACTCTGCTATGTTATCAGACTGGGATGTGAGCACTGGTTACCAGGGCTGCACCATGCTTGGCAGGTGTCAGTATTGCTGCAATATAACAGCTAAGCTCATTTGCGCACTGGTAAGTGAAGCCTACATGATTCAAGCACCCATACGTTTAACCATACCTTAGCACCACTTAACTTTACACAAACCCTCGCAAACACACTTAAAGCTGATCAAAACTGCCTTAACCATTCTGTATCCAACAGCCCTTTTTCTGCTCAGCAACAAAATAAACAGCCCTTGCAGGTCTTGAACCAGGACACTGTACACTATAGTTACAACAGTTAACCACCACAGCATGACAGCTGTGAAGGCAGTTGTTGTTTTTCCAATACATCTGTCAGTCGACATATTGAATAGTATTGAACAATTGCTGTGACTTCTACAATTGTATAGTACTTGTTAGTGGTATTACTGTTGCATCACATATGTTGTTATATCTAAATATGCACATATCAGATATATACGGTGTGATACATCTGGGAAGGTATACACAACAGTAAAGTTTACACATGATAAGGATATGGATATATACATATACAAATGTAGATATATGTCTACATGTACATACACATATATATTCATAGTAATGCCATGATACACTGCATGTCAGTGTGACTGCACATAACCTGGGATACTACCCTTGTATGTAATACATTCACATGGATAAGAGTGTTGTATAGGTCATATACACTCAAGTGTCCCAGACAGGAGACTTACACCTCTTGCTACTGTAATGACAGCACATAGACGCATGTTATGTACATGGCATTACATACACTTATTATGAATGTCATTACTCTGCTATGTTATCAGACTGGGATGTGAGCACTGGTTACCAGGGCTGCGCTATTATTAGCAGGTGTCAGTATTGCTGCAATATAACAGCTAAACTCATTTGCGCACTGGTAAGTGAAGCCTACATGATTCAAGCACCCATACGTTTAACCATACCTTAGCACCACTTAACTTCACACAAACCCGCAAAAATGAAACAAACTAAAAACTATGAACTTAATCCAAAAAAGAAGGAAATAATACACTCCAACACCAGCAATATAGTTAGCGCTTTCGTTTACTATTTCAGCAAACTTCTTCAGACAACTGACAATTGAATTAATTACCATTTAAACAGACAATCATCCTTATGACATCATAAATTAAATACTTAAATATAAGCCAACATTTAAAGAACCCATAGACCATTCATTTTAGAAATCAGAAATACAGATATACAAATACATAAAAATACAAATATTAAAATATTCAAACCATCATACTCCTAAAATATATGTATATATATTCATATAAATACAAAAATAAATACGAATGTAAAAATATTTATATACATATAAAGGAAAAAATAATCTCAGCAAAGCCCTCAATTTTAGAATACTTTTAAAAGAAATAGCTTAATTTAATCCTGGTTTGCTAACAGCATTCGGTTTTATTTGCCAAATCAGTTCTTTCTCATCCAGTTTTAGGTCACTAGGACCTCCCCTTTCATTTTCATTAACTTTATCTAAGACTAAGAAATTGAATTCATGTGAGGGGTAGGATTTAATGTGCCTAGCCAAGGCATTTTTCAAACCTAATCTGCCTATAGCATATATATGTTCATAAATCCTATTTTTCAAAGGCCTTTCAGTGCAGCCGATGTAAAAAGCTGGACAACAATTACATAATCCCAAATAAACAACTCCTTTAGTATTGCAATTATATTTTCCCTTAATAGGAATGCAAATGTTCCTTAGGGTAACTTGTTTTGTCACTTTAATATATTTACACCACTTGCATGACCCACATTTGGACATACCACAATGGGGACCATACACTTTAGTTGGATTACTTTCCAATAACATCTTCAGATTCCTGCCTCTCCTAAAAACAAACTTAGGTGATGGATCCAAATTTTTGTTTATCAAATTATCCTCCATTAGGAAAAAACAATTTTTATTAATAATTGATTGCAACCCATATGCATCCATGGAGAAAGTAGTAATGAAACTGATTTTAAAATTATCACTGTTGAAAGTACTCTGAACTTGGACTATATCACTTAGCTCACTACTACTGGTATTCAAACTGGTACAATAAATATCATTATCAACACCTTCATGTTGTTTATCAACAACTGGCAACAATGGTGTAAATGTGCCTGACAAACGTTTATTACTTACTTCCTTAATAAGTTCATCAATTAGGGACTTTGGATAACCCCACTTAAGAAACATATCCTTAAGGAGGTTACATTCATCCTTAAAATCTCTATCCAATGTGGTCATTCTGGCTGCCCGAACCAATTGACCCACACAAACACACTTAAAGCTGATCAAAACTGCCTTAACCATTCTGTATCCAACAGCCCTTTTTCTGCTCAGCAACAAAATAAACAGCCCTTGCAGGTCTTGAACCAGGACACTGTACACTATAGTTACAACAGTTAACCACCACAGCATGACAGCTGTGAAGACAGTTGTTGTTTTTCCAATACATCTGTCAGTAGACATATTGAATAGTATTGAACAATTGCTGTGACTTCTACAATTGTATAGTACTTGTTAGTGATATTACTGTTGCATCACATATGTTGTTATATCTAAATATGCACATATCAGATACATACGGTGTGATACATCTGGGAAGGTATACACAACAGTAATGTTTACACATGATAAGGATATGGATATATACATATACAAATGTAGATATATGTCTACATGTACATACACATATATATTCATATATATGTATTCATGCACATCTGTATAGTGCATCATATATATGGCCATATATGGATCTCTCTCTCTATATATATATATATACATATATATATAAATATATATGCACATCATATATGTATATATATATATATATATATATATATATATATATATATATATATATATATATATATGTTGATATATATGTAGATATCTATAACTATATGTGCATATATATCTATATATCTGTATATGTGTAGACATATATAGATGTGTATATGTATATATATATATATATATATATATATATATATATAGATATACATATATATGTGTGTGTGTGTGTGTGTGAGTGTGTATATGTATATGTATATATATCTATCTATCTATCTATATATATATATATATATATATATATATATATATATACATGTGTTTACCATATGTCCAGAACATGTAGTGGAGTCATACCTCAGCACCAATAGTCTCAGCCTTTTAGTGCAAGGGGATGTCATGTATGTATAGCAGGTATATATGTAGACTGTTGCTACTGTAACAGGGGTTGTCTTTACAGACATGTATGGGAGGTCACATCTGCTATTGACATGTATGCCATCAGTTACTGACAGACATTCTAAAGACATCATAATACAGTACCACTGATAGCACAGTAATGATCTTCTGGACTACAGCAGAGATATGACCAATATATGTGGACAGTCTGGCACACTCTGGTCAGCCCAGAGGTATACACAGATTCCCTTAGTGCGAGACATGTGCAGCAAGCCTGACAATGTGGATGTTAGCCATGTACATGGGTATATCATGTAAATACTGGACTACATATGCCCAAACAGTTTATGCATTCACACACTCCTATCTGTCCTGACACATAATAAGTGGTGGTGCAGAGGTCACATGGCCACATACTACCCAGTAGTTGGTGACATACTTCTGTACAGCATCCCACTGCTTTGTCAGAAATACACAACAGTTATGGTGGCCCGGCAGCAGTACATCTTACAAATATCTGAACACTTCATGACACAGTGTGGTCCAATGCCTGTCTGTGGTATGGTACACGTGTGTGTTTGGCCCTACCAACATGTGGGCCAATAGGGTGCCATATACTGGAGCAGCATGTAACATCAGATAGAACAGGACCAAGACCAATGACATCTACCACAGTCTGTACACAGGCCAAGGTATGTATTCACAATACACATACTGTCGACAATTACCATAAGTACACAGACACCACTACTGTACATGCAACCACAGAATGCCCATGTTATGTCCTCAGAAATAACCCCTACTATACATAACATGTCTAGCAGTCTGATATCTGACTGGCTTGTTATTAGGTATGATGTCAATAAATAATGGTGTACAGAACATATGCATCTCTTACTGCATGACATATGTATAAAGGTTGACAGACGTCTGGCTGGAGGCACAAACACTGGACCAATATTGGCATGTTGCTGTGATACCCTCATACATTTACTGTTGTAACAGGGTTTGTTGTGACATATGTCCTATGAGGGATATGAAGTCAGTAACTCTCATGGTTGTCACCGCAATCCTCAGTCTATGCTTCTGAAGTTCTATGATAGGTAATCTGTGAGTAACACAAGAAAGAAACGACTCCAAACACTGTCTAGTCTGCAGATAACCGTACAGGTGGGAGTGTCCTCAAACACAACGCTGTCATGACAGGTATTAAATCATGTAGACCAGCCATATCCACACAAACCCTGTTAAACCAACATTACTCGAAATGCAGAAGAGCAACACTTTCATTCTGTAGTCATGTCTGGAACATTCCCCTTCTGTTTGTTGGCCTGTCTCCACAGTGTATGTTGTTAGAGGTATATCCCACTACCATCTGTGATGCTGTTTGCCAAACAATGACATGAAGTCCTGCTCACAGTGAATGAAAAGGGCCAACACCCACATGATGTTCCTAGTTATAGGAGTGTGTTTTCATGCAATTGGCTATGGGAATGTTACAACAGCTGTTCCACATGCAATCAGCTAGTGGGGGACTGCAATTTGTGCTGAGGCGATCAGCTGATCATGAGCATCACTTACAAAACACAAGCTGCTGCCTAAGCAAAGCAGGTGTACTTCTCCACATTCACCAGAGAGGGAGTGAGAGAGACAGACAGAGACAAAGTAAGACAGGGATGGGGTGGGAGAGTAAAACCTACGTATGTTTGTGTCACACACTTACCAGTACAGGGTTTCAAACCCCTGCCTGACTATGTATTGCTATCACATGTCTATGCAGTCATAGCATGCGCCACAGAGCTTCCATGTTGGGGGAGCTGTCCAAAGGTATATTCGATGGTGGGTGACTTCTGCAACAGTGACAAAGGAGGGATAAGGCTGGTGTAGTACACATGCCTGTCCACATGAACAGGTGTCAAGATCAACACAGCCACACTCTCTCAGGGACTCACGCACATTACCACAGTTGGTATGGTCAGGGTTAGTCTTCCTAACTAGCTAGTTTGCCACAATACAGTGATACACAGGTATCACATGCACCACAGGGGTTATCAGAGTGATATATGGGAAAAGGGTATGTCAAGGTGTCTAACATCAGAAGGCATGCTTCAGTAGGCCAATGGGAGGTGTAGTGAGTGTGAATGGTGTCCAAATCATTATACTCCACACACACATAGACACAGTTTGCCAGTACTGACATGCATGGGTGCATTGCTT
Source organism: Protopterus annectens (assembly GCF_019279795.1). Taxonomy (NCBI): domain Eukaryota; kingdom Metazoa; phylum Chordata; order Ceratodontiformes; family Protopteridae; genus Protopterus; species Protopterus annectens. Next base: position 1,399,104,622 of record NC_056735.1, read on the forward strand.
CACAGGTGTGTAGTAGTTGACTGTGCCAGAAGGCTGTACAAGGCTAGGTAAAGGGTATACCTTGGCATCAGGCCACATTACAATGGTCTAGAGTGTGGTTCCAGGGTGTAGTGGCTGTACTGGCCCACACAGGTGGGTATTGCATTCACCATCCAGTCATCTGGGTTACTATTGTGGGTGGCCAGTACTGTGCATTGCTTGCCATGTATGTGTTCTATAGTCCATGACATGGATGGTGTCTGGGATGTGCACACATCCCACATGCATGTTCTATGACATGCGGAAGTGTATCTGGGGTGTCTGGTGCATGCTGTGTAGACAGATTGTTATAATCAGATGTACCATTCCTAGCCTCATGTGGTTAGAACTGGCAATGGACACCAGGTTGACCTTGCACCTACATGACAGCATGATACAGGTATTCCCTGGTGTCAGTGGCATCTGTCCGTACAGGGCATGTGTATAAAACATGGTATGTCCTTTGTGGGTTACATTTGCTGGCTCTACAGTTGTTGCGGGAATCCAGTGGGGAACATAGTGAAGAAGCACTGTATGTAATGATTTGCCTTTTGTAGGGATGGGACAGAGTGCCATGCCCTCTGTAGTCCACTGTAATCACACCATGGTTACTATTTGTGGGCAATATGCAGGGAACTACCAACATAGTGGTTGTTGCCTAGCCGAGTGTATTTGTGTATGAGATATGGGTGGAGTGTGTTCTCTGGGTAATACAAAGGTTGCCTACATTGTTCTCCAAGTCATGATGTCACATGTAGGGGTATGGATTGTCTACCCCTGCCTCTCTGCTGTTTGACATCTGTTATCCTTGTAAGGTGGACATTGTGACATATAATAGGCCCACCATATAGGAAATTTGCAAAACCCACCCCATAATGAGTCCAGTTGTTACACACTCACAGCTACCTCCACACAGGATATGAATGACACACACGCACACACACACACACACACACACACACACACACACACACACACACACACACACACACACACACACACACACCAAGTCTCACAGTTGCCATGTCTGGGATTAGAACTCCTATCTAACTAGTCCATCACACTACAGCATTATGCAGTTATAGGACGCGCCACAGAGATTATTGGGCTACTCTTTCCCCAAAGGTGTATTTAAAGTGAGTGACATCAGCAGGCTTGCCAATGTAGGGCAATGGAAGTTGTAGTGACTCTGAATGGCGTCAAAAGCATTCATCCCTACACAGACAAACACACACAAAAACACAAACTTTTACATTTGCCATGTCTGGGAATAAATCTCCTACCTAACTAGTATATTACACTACAGCATTACGAAGTTATAGGACATGCCACAGAGATTATTGGGCTACTCCTTCCCCAAAGGTGTATTTCAAAGTGAATGACATCAGCAGGCTTGCCAAAGTAGGGCAATGGAAGTTCATAGATTCATAGGTTCATAGATTAATACTAAGCTAACTGCCCTTGCGAGCCATTTTAAGCCTAGGCAATTATCCCTTTGTGAGATTCAAACCCTGCACCTTGTGTTTGAAGGCAAATACCTTAACCATTAGGCCATCTTGTAGTGATTGTGAATGGCCTCAAAAGCATTGATCCGTACACAAACACACACACACAAACTTTTACACTTTCCATGTCTAACTAGTACATCACACTACAGCATTATTCAGTTATAGCACGCACCATGGAGATTACTGGGCTAGTTCTTCTCCAAAGGTGTATTTCAAAGTGAATGACATCAGCAACCTTGCCAAGGTTGGGCAATGGAAAGTGTAGTTCATAGATTCTTAGGTTCATAGGTTGATACTAGGCTATCGGCCCTAGGGCCTATACATGCCTAGACATGACAATTCCCTGGCTATGTCATCCCACAATATTTACTTCCCTGGACTCCTGTCTAGCAGGGCAGCTGACATGATCCCGGGGTCAATTTCCTATCTTCCATCCAATCGTCCAGGTTCCTTTTGAAAAGAGCCAAAGAGGCACTCTGCGTGACATGTATGGGCAGTCTGTTCCAGAGTCTGGGGAGTCTCTGGGTCAGGAACACATCCCTCCAGCATTGTGATGACAATATTTGGATCCCTGGAGCATGTGGCTGTAAGGATTTGGAATTCTTTAAGTGTAGCATGTCCAACAGCTGTGGGTTTGACATGGCATGGTATGTTAAGCAGAGATCACCTCTGAGAACACAATATGTGACAGAGTATAGCTGGATGATTTTCAGACGGTCAGCACAGGTCATCTGGTTTAGGCCTGTGATTCATTTCATGAGGTATGGCTGCAGCCTTTCTAGTTGTTGCAGATGTCTTGTGAGGTACATATGCAATGGGCCATTGTAGTCTGTACTGGGTCTACTGAGAGATGATTAAAGAGGGACAATGGCCTCCTTTACCTGGATGTAAAGCCCTTAGTGGTGAGGTGTGCCACATAGGTGGGTTTCCTGACTGTTGTGGCGATGTGTTATCAAAAGTGAGACCACTGTCCACCTGTGTCCCTAAGTCTGTTATCACACTTTAGTTATTTAATATTCTACCACCTATGTGGTTCTTCACAGGTACATGTCCCTTCCCAAAGGGGATAACTATATATTTCTTGGCATTGATCTTGAGGCCATGGCTCAGGCACCAAGCATGTCTTTCTGTAATGCCCTTCTCTAGAATATCCACATCATGTGGGGATTCAATATTGTCTCCCAGCGTGCAGTCATCTGCAAGCTTTGTTTGCCAGAGTCCCTTACTGTTGGACTGTACTTCAGAGCAGTAGATGCCAAACAAGGGCAGTGCCAGGACTGAACCCTAAGGTATTCCAACTGTCACTTGTCTGAGGCTGGGGTTGATATCACCTACATTTACAGTGTGGGTTCTGTCAGTATAGCAGTTGGCAGCCCATCGGGTGACATAGGGATTAATGGCCAGCTTGATACATTTATCTATGATTCCAGACTGGGGGATGGTGTAGAAGGCCTTGGTGAGATCCAGCTAGGCTGTGTGAACCACCTTAACCTTGTCCACAGCTCTGGAGACAGTTTCACAGTTGTCAATCAGGTTGCAGTGACATGATCGGCCCTTCACAAACCCAACCTGGTTGGGATCCAGTGTTTGCAGGTTGCCAATGTCTTTGTTTTAATTTCCATGATAATACATTACATGGCCTTGCAGATCAGGCACGTCATACTGCTGGGGCTGTAGTTTCCAGGATCCAAGGTGGATCCCCCCTTGTGGAATGGAATAACTGTAGCTATGTGCCACACAGTGGGCATGAAGCCTGAGGTGTGGCTATGATTAGACATGGCACGTAAGTGAGGTGCCAGTTCAGTTTGTAGCTCATGTAGTACACAGCCTGGGATGTTGACTGGTCCCATGGTTGCTGTTGTCATAGCTCTGAAGAGTGTATTTTTTACCTATGTGGCCATTATTACTGGGATCTGGCAATCTTTCCGTGTTGAGATGGGCCCTTTGGGGGGTGGGATGGGGCTTCAGTTGGCACTGAATTGATCTGCCAGGATATTGGCAATATCCCTGGGAGCAGTATATTTAATACCATCCTGTTGTAGCTCAGAGCAGATCTGAGCATTGCCATTTAGATTCCTCACATAGCTATGGAATGGCTTGCAGTTGTCTTTGACATCTTTGGCTATATTATGTTCGTAACTAGCTTTGGTGGATGTTATGAGGGATCTCTGCTTCTTACTGTGGCTGGTAAGGGAGTATTTTGCATCCTGGAAATTCCCCTGTTTCTGCCATAATTTCCTCCTTTTGTTATACAGTATGTTTATGGCAGGGGGCTACCACATTAGCTTCCTTTTCTTGGCGGGAAGCATCTTGGATCTATATTGGATGTCACTATTCATGCATGAGTGGATGTGCTCGTACAGTGCCTTCATGTAGGATTCAGCAGTTGTCCTTTCAGTTCCCATCTGCAAGAGTGTCATGACATTACTCACGTCTGACATGTGTTGCATGACATTGGCTTTGGAGATGTGTGTTACGCAGTGATGGGAGTAATGTATCACAATAAGTAATATATTACTATAATATATTACAATTTCTAGTAACTAGTAATATAACTAGTTACTTTTTCAAAATAGTAGCTAGTGATAGTAATATACTACTTTTTTTAGTGACTAGTAACTTAAATGTGAGTTACTTTTGATTTGTTTTGCTTAAACCAGTGGTTCTCAACGTGGGTGATATAGTCTCCTAAAGAGTGATATAACTTCCAGGGTCCCTATATAGTATGGATAGTAATCAGATGTCATAAGGAAATAGTTTGAAGTGGCAATTTGGATAAAAAATTACAACATGTTGGCACAACTCATAGCATGTAGCATTCATAATAGATCATTAGAATTAGTCTGAAGCAAAATTGACTTCTTTATTTTTTTTCCACTGCAAGGAGGTGAAAGCTAATGATGACCAGATTCCAGTCCTGCCCTGGTACTGTGGGACTCTCACCCACTAAAACATCCCCTAACACTGGGACAATTCTAGCCTGCTAGAGGTCATATCCTTACCTTGCAGTATAATAAATGGCATTCGTTTTTCATACCATCATCAGTTGGAATCAAACTCATCACTCATCAGGTGAGCACCTGATGCCACCAGCCCACTGCACCAAGCAGGACTCTTCAAGTGGATCTATGATCGATCAGCTTTTGTCTTGACAATATTTTATTATGTTCCATGTGGCGATTTTTAGTTGGTGAAAATAGACAAAATGTGATAGGTTTTTATAGATCTTGTGCTGCTGGCTGTATATGGTTTGGTTTAATCATTATTTGTGACTCTATAGCTATAAAGACTAGTCATCATCTTCTCCTTTTGGCTGTGCCCATTAGGGATCACCACAGTGGATCATCAGTCTGCAGAACAAGTGGCAGTGGAGTTTTACATTGTTGAGTTGCCAGCCTAGCACTCAACCTTTTTCAGAAGGCACACACATGCACACACTCACACCTAAAGCCAGTTTAGAATGTCTGATCCACCTGCAGCATGTCTTGGGAATGTGGGAGGAAACCAGAACACCCTGAGGAATCCCACTTCAACACAGGGAGTGTAGATCATAGTGTGTGTGTGTGTGTGTGTGTGTGTGTGTGTGTGTGTGTGTGTGTGTGTGTGTGTGTGTGTGTGCGTGTGTGTGTGTGCGTGCGTGTGTGCGTGTGTGCGTGTGTGTGTGTGTGTGTGTGTGTGTGTGTGTGTGTGTGTGTGTGTGTGTGTGTGTGTGTGTGTTGTACTTTTAAAGCCACTGTAGTTCATGGGCACATGTATAAAAAGTACTGAGCATGTGCAAGTGGAGTGCCATTTTTTGTGAGCAGCTGGAGTGAAAGCATGTATGTGTGTAGCAGTCAGTCAGTTATCTAGTTTAAGTTTTATGTTCCAGTCATCTATCCTGATGTGTTTGTGTGTAATAAATATCTTAAATGAACACCCAAGCCTCGTCATCTTATCTGAATACATAAGAAGAGTGACATGTTGTCATAATGGGATCTAGAGTCAAAACTTCTTAAAACCATGAGGCGCACAGTCAGAAATGGAAGAATATGCAAGAGTGGCTCAAACAACTCGCAAATGACTCGTAAGCAGGTGAGAAAATATTTCCAGGTTCTTAAACTCATTTAAATGATTTTTCCCTCAATGAATACAATGCAAAGCATTCCAAACCAATTACAGAATAACCAAAATGTTTGAAATTGCGACATATTGAAAAAATTACTTGAAATAATTACAAAAACATTTGAAACAATATCTGAATCATATAAAATGTTCAAAAAAGAGAATACAACTGTATTTTTTAACAATCTACTGCTTTTCACATTAACTAAAGCTATTCAAAATATCTAAAGTGTCCAAAGTGTTGGCAGTGTGTGCAGTATTACAGTACAGTCTTTTCAAAGAGTACAGTTATTTCAAAGTGTCTGTTGTACAGCTGAATATAATTACAAGTACCTGGTGTGTGTTTCACACTTATTTGGCATGGCAGAGGGATTTCACAGACCTGATCCTCTTGTGTTTGTTATAATTTTGCTGAAAACTGGAGAGTGTTTGAGTAAGCATATGATATTTTCATACAGGCTGCTTTTCCTGATAAAGACGTACATACAAAAAGTATTTATTCTGCTCAGTTTAGCTGGGTCAGAAGCCATTGAGAGAGAGAACATTCATTTGTGTATGCACCTGCTGTTTACGCAGAGACGGGGAAGACATTGTGGTTCAGGCTGAAACGTGGGAGGACTCTGAGTGCTTAAATGTAAATTTAGAGAAATGTGCAATCCTCAAACAAATATTACAGTGGAAAAGCACTGTTTTACACAAAAGATCAAAAGTCTGGTAAATGTTTGCAGTATATATAACTGACTTGAGAAACAAGTCAAAAACGTGCAGATTTGATATCAGAGATGAGTTGACAAAAGACAAGCTTGTGTGTGGTGTTAATGATACAGTGAGAAAGATTTTGCTTTGAGACAGCAACTTTAAGCAAAATCATGGAGATATGGCAGATATATGATCTTATAGAAAAGTACGAGTATGCTTACAAATGATAAGAACATGCTTGCAGCTTCTTCCAGCATGAATGTTGATAGTATGCAGCACACTACGGCTGACATTTGAACCCATCAAAATCTTAGTTTCTCTGGTGTCTCTGCCCACTGGATCAACTGTGACACACTTCAAAGAAAGTCAGCTGCTTTGTCATGCTGTAGATTACAGAGGGAGACATACATATGATCTCACAGCATCAACTCTTAAGAACATTCCCATCAAGTACAAGATAGATCAAAAGGTGTGTGCCACAATTACTGACAATTTTGTAAAGGCTTTCACTGTCTTCTCGGAATGTCAGATAGCTGAGACTACAAGCATTCTGTCCCAGGATGAGGATGATGATGGTGAAGTGATTTACAACAGCGTGACAGTTGTGCTGAGTCAGTCAAGGTAAAGCGAGAACATCTATTCACTGCCAGCCCATCTGAGATGTGCAGCACACACATTGAATCTAGCTGCCATGCAAGATGCTGAATCTGCTTGTAATGATGCACTGTATAAAAAGCTCATGTGAAGCACCATTGCCAAATGCTATGCTGCTTGGAACAAAGCTAGTCGCAGCACCCAAGCTGCTGGGGTGATTCGAAATAAGTGTGATCTGGCATTGATTATACCCAATGTGACACAATGGAATTCCACTTTCTATGCGATGGAGAGAATTTATTTCATTGCAACTCAGGGTGAAGGCTTGCTGAATGAGATATGTGAACAGATTAGAATTGCCATTTTCAGGCCTGCAGAAATTACCTTTGTTGCTGAGTTTGTGCATGCAATGCAGCCCCTGGCAATGGCTCTGAACATCCTGCAGTCAGAGCTGAAAAGCTTCATGGGAATCCTAATCCCCTCCATCACATGCCTGAAAATCAAGTTGTCCAACATCAGGCAGTCTGTGAAGCTTGTTGTGCCATTAGTTGATGCTCTTCTTAAAGGCATTGAGGCTCAGTTCAATCACCTTCTGGAGCGTGAAGAGCTCATTCTGGCTAGCATAGAGCATCCACAGTTCCGTTTGTGATAGATGGACAGTGAAGAGCAGAAACTCAGAAGCAAGGCTCTACTCCTTGATGCCATGCAGAAACTGGATGAACCTGCACATGGGTCATCTGAAGCTTCTTCATTAACTGCTGAAGATGGCTTCTTCAGCTTCAGAGTCAATGCCAGCCAATGTCAGCATATCTTCTCAGATGGACATGTATCTGGCTGACCCTTCCAGACAAATATCTTCTCTCAACAGTTACCCTATAGTCAAGAAGATATTTCTTGAACACTAATACAACTCTGCCAGCAAGTGCACCTGTTGAATGCCTGTTCAGTCTTGGTGGACAAGTGCTGACTGCAAGAAGAAACAGACTCACAGATGAACACTTTGAAAAGTTGCTCCTTCTTCGAGCCAACAGAAATGTGCAGTCATTGTGTAATCATTGTGAATAGCTATATAAAGTGATATTTTGGTTGACATTGTTGTATTAACAGTCTTGTTAGACCTATATAACATTTTCTGTAAGCATTTTTGCATCCTCAGTATTAGTTTTAGCAGATTAGCCTAATGTACATTGTTAAAAATTTGATGGGTTGTAACTTGTTATGGGTTTTGCGTTGCTGGCTGTGCGTACTTTGGTTTAAGTATTAAATTCTGACTCTGACTATAAAGAATAGTCTGTAAGACAAAATGCTATTCATCATTATTGTAACACTGTGTATACAGCTTTAATACACTCGTATTCATGTGCAGTAAACATGTATTCCTCACACACAAGTAATGTGTGAGCAAATCTGAATATGAGAATTGATAAACTATACTTATGTAAAAGTAACTCAACAGTAACTAGTTACTTTAGTTAGTAACTAGTAATAGTAATATATTACTTTTTTAGAAAAATAATAAGTAAAAGTAACATATTACTTTCACTTAAAAGTAACTAGTAATAGTAACTTATTACTTTTATAAGTAACTAGCACAACACTGGTGTTACGGAGGTTTCCTTACTGGGGTGTGGGGGAGGGAAGTTGATGCTAAGGGTGATTAGCTCATGGGCAGACCTGACCACCAACGGGGTGACCATAGGTGTGGAGCATTGATTTCCTATGTTGGTAATGACCAGGTCTAGAATATTTGAACCCCTGGTGGGACTATGGGTTACTTGATCCAGGGCATTGGGAATTATGACTTCCAAGAACTGTTGGGCACACATGTTGGTACACAAGTAGTTTTCCCAATTAATGGCAGGGTAGTGTAAGTCACCCAGTATTAGGGTGTTTGCTTGTATCATAATATTTCACAGTATGTTTCAAAGGCTGTAGTGGGTATCATGGGGCATGGTGGGGGATCTGTAGCAAGCTATACAATTTGGTATGCAGTCTAACTCACTGTCAGTTGCACCGGGGGTATTTCAGACACATTCTGTTGGGCAAGTAGTCTGGTGGTGTGAATATCCTTGGTGAATATGGACATTCCTCCACCTTTATTGTTTTGGTCCTGGTTTGGTGGCCAACAGGTGTGGTGAGAGCTGTACCTGGTATTGCAGGGGTGCTCAGTGGTGCCTTGGATCAGGTCTCTGTTACTGCACAGTTATTGATGTTTTCCATTTTTAGGTGTGCGTAGTGACTGTGAATGGCCAAAAAAATATTGATCCCTACAAACACGCAGTTGCCATGTCTGGGAATAGAACTCCTACCTAACTAGTATGTCATATGACAGCATTAATTACGCAGTTATAGCACACACCACAGAGCTTACTGGGCTAATCTTTTCCCAAAGGTGTATTTCAAAGTGAATGACATCAGCAGCCCTGCCAGATCAGGTCTCTGTTACTGCACAGTTATTGATGTTTTCCATTTTTAGGTGTGCGTAGTGACTGTGAATGGCCAAAAAAAATTGATCCCTACACACACGCAGTTGCCATGTCTGGGAATAGAACTCCTACCTAACTAGTATGTCATATGACAGCATTAATTACGCAGTTATAGCACACACCACAGAGCTTACTGGGCTAATCTTTTCCCAAAGGTGTATTTCAAAGTGAATGACATCAGCAGCCCTGCCAAAATAGGGCATTTGGAATTGTAGTGAGTGTGAATGGCCTAAAAAGCATTGATCTCTACACAGGCAAACACACAGTTGCTGTGTCTAGGATTTGAACTCCTACATAACTAGTACATAACACTGCAGCATTACACAGTCATATTACACACCACAGAGATTACTGGGCTACTCCTTCCCCAAAGGTGGATTTCAAAGTGAATGACATCAGCAGCCCTGCCAAAGAAGGGCATTTGAAATTGTACTGAGTGTAAATGGCCTAAAAAGCACTGATCCCTACACAGACAAACACACACACATGCACAGTTGCCATGTTTGGGATTAGAATTCCTACCTAACTAGTATATCACACTACAGCATTACACAGTTATAGGACACGCCATGGAGATTAGTGGGCTACTGCTTCCTCAAAGGTGTATTTCAAGGTGAAGACATCAGCAGGCTTGACACAGTAGGGCAATGGGGGGTGTGGTGTATTTGCATTGGCCATAACCCATTCATCTAGAGGAAGACACACAACACTCAGGCACACCCAGGTTTATATTCCACAGGTACGTGTATACAACTGCTAGATGACTACTGACTTGTACAGCCATGTTACACAGTTAGCAGAAGCACCGTAGACACTACAGTTCTGAGGGATACCAGAGGAAAATGTCTACGGTGATTGACATTTGCACATCATGCGGTTTTAGCCAATTGGATGTGTGCTGGGTGGGACAGGTCTCATGATGGGAGGCTCTTTGCCACTGTCTGTCACTCTCTTCCACACATCTATGCATGTGTAATTTTGGCCTATTATAGTGTGTTATCCTTGGATTTATGTGTGTATTCCTATCCAATGTGTGTTCAAAGCATGACTGGTGTGTACTGAGGAGTGTGTGCACTAACATCTGTGACTGTCAGATATGTACGGTCCACTGTTGTTGCCAGACATAGGCTTCATTTGTTTGTGTGTGAGCATGCCCAGTATGACCTTCTGTATTAAATGTGTGAATCCATTCCAGGTAGATTGTACTCCAGTGCAGGCTTTTGTGTTCCACACCTACAGCTATCAACCTGTTTCTGGGGTATATCTGTAGATCGGTTGAAAATATGGGGTCAAAATGGGCAAAGGATAGTGGGTTACTGTAGGTAATTGTGTCTGTGCTGCTTCTGCTACATGGTTTTGGTGTTAGCAGAGATATTCAGACATATGTACTGTTTTCCACTGTGATGTTTTATGTCATTATGTACTGTTAGGTATACATATTTGCTTGCAGTGATGTCCTGGGGAACACAGGGTGAATGCAGCTGTGTCCAATATTGTGGTCAGCAGCCTACATATTCTTGCACAATCATGCCATTCTGGAGAGGAAGCTGCAGATACTTGCTGCTGGGCCTGTGTAAATGGTTCAGCACCTTGGTACAGTGGTGGCTGAGGATCCCATGCTTGTACATCCATCGACGTGACAGTATGGCCATATCCTGATGTGGCCATACCTCACAGCTGTACAGATTCACACAGGTTACCCAGAGGCAGGGGTCATAATTCTGAACATTACCTCTTCACATTGTGGTTTACGAGCAGGTTTGTACCCACCCATTCTTGTGTTTGCAGCCAGGGATAGTATGTGCACACAGCTGAGTGTCGGACTTCACACACTCCATGCCGCCCATGCTCCCACCCCACCCCCATTATTATATCCTCTTCCAAACATTATGCAAACATTTTCTGATATGTTCCCTATAGTTATCACCTCATCCCATCAGTAATTTGGTGTTGGTCCACAGTTCATGCAGTAGGTCTTGGTGGAAATGTTACAGTAATTTGTCCACATGGCCTTGCATTTGGGTTCTATGGACTGTGTTATGTTGTTATTTAGGAATCCATGGCATAACATACATTGGCAGTACGATTGAGACATAGGCCTTTGGCTGAGGACTGTAGGCCATTTGGTAGTGATGCAGGCCAGCTGTAGCAAGCCATTGCATTCTGTCACTCCTACAGTCCCAGACTGCAATACACTATATTCCCCTGGGGTGACAGGGTAGGTGTGCAAGGTGTTCATGCCAATACTTTCTGTCCTTATTGATCCAGTGGTGTGGATGCTGGCAGCGTTCTGTTTACAGCTAGGGACACACCTGCATGGGGCACCTGTTCTGCATGCTGCATTCTTTAGCTATTGCCATACAGACGTGGGGGGTGGTCATATTGTACTCATTCCCAACAGTAGGGATAAGACCGGAGAAGTACCTGTGGGTGATGGTGGGGAGAGCTAGGTGCATGTGTGCTATGCACACTACTTGCATCTGACTCACAGATATTCATGGGGCATTCCACTTATGCTGGCTTGTGCAGGGACATCAGCTGTTTCTCAATACTTCATACCTGTGACCTTTGTGGTCTGTCAGTGTTTGGCCAGACGACATCGGTGTTTCCTACTACAAGCCCAAATAATGTGCTGCAAACCTGTACGTACAATTCCAAAGGTGTGTCCATTTGACAGTTACATATTATACACTGTCTGTCTGGGGTACTTCTCCCTGTACTGCTTATATGTCTGGGCCCACATTCATGCCATGTCCATCTTTCAGATGGTGACACCTATTACTTCAAAATATTTACTGTGGCTTACTGCTGGAATGTGTTTTGCTGGGAAGCATTGTTTTTGGCACTGCAGTTGTGAGAACTTGGCCTTGTCATCTGCAGTACTGGCCAGTGGCCACCAGGACAAACCTCACCATGCATACATACTGACCACTCTCACATAATATACAAAACACACCAACCTAACACACACAGTCCTGCATATTGTACACATGCTACAATCTATCCTGCGATTTTGGCCAGTTCAGGTAATCTGTGCTCCACTGTTATTATACCTACACATATATGTTACTAACTTTCTACATAGGATTTGGGGGGGCACACCTGACTGTTACTACATTTCTACATAGGATTGGAGGGACACACCTGACACTTGTACACATTTGCTATGTCTGGACTGGTATGACAGGTACTCCGTTTCATTCTGTATTCTAACCTATCATGCTGACTAGAGGCATATCAGTGTACTACAGGTCTTAGGTTTGATTGACCTACTTTTTAGTTTCTGACTTCTTACCCTTCAGAACTAACATCCCACTGCACTGTCTGACCTGTTGTAGTCTGTTTGTGTAGGTCGGTGGGGGTGTTCTTCATAGCCATCAATGAGTGGCCTTAGCACAGCCTTTGTTTGTGTTTGTCTATGCCTGTTCTGCTGGCTGAGACTGTTGTTTGGTATGTGAGCCTCCCTGACTGGCATGTGTGTGTCCTATGGACACACATTTGGCCCAGCACATTTCCTGCAGTGAGTTTTGTCACCTGGTCGAGTACTGGCTTCTATGGTAATGCCAGTATTTGTTACAAATCTCATGCTGCCACTATAGGTGTCTACTATGTGCTGGCATCCTATTCAGCCACCCAATTCCCTTGCATGCTCACATCCATACCATAGATACAGGCAACAACACATACTACCCCATTCCACCTTGTGGTTGTGCCAGTATTGATGATGGTGCTGGAGGGCTGACTATGCCAGATGCACATAGTACACTCCCTACACATGGTTAAGCATAGGTAGTGTCATGTTTGGCATCCCTTTTACTGTATGTGCAAGTCAGAGAGAGGTGTCATTCCCTGGCTTCCTACTGTGTCAGTGCATGTGCTATGCATTGCCTCTTTGCCACGGCCTGGGCATACTTGGCACACCTCCTTCTGCCTACTGGGGCAGGCTCAGGTTGTTCCTCCTCTGAGTCACTCTATGCCTGTGCAGGCCTTAGCAATGGTGGGAGGCTGTGTGGCCCTGCTCCATGCTGTTCCTGCTGCAACTGTTTCCACAGGATCATATTGTGTAGCATGGCACATACGATGACAATTTGGGTACATGTAGCTGGTGAGTACTGCAAGGCTTCACCGGATGTATCCAGGCACAGGAACTGTGACTTGAGCATCCCAAGCACACGCTCTATTATGATTCTGGTCTGCGCGTGTGCCTCATTATGGAGTTCTTGTTCATGTGAGTGTGCATTTCTGATGGGTGTCATCAGTCACGGCTCCAGTTCCTAACCAGCATCCCCCACTAGGTGGCCATAAGGGATGTCCCCATTGGCAAATCTCTGATACAGCTGTGTCAGATGCCAGATGTGGGAGTTGTGATAGCTTCCAGGGCAGCCAGCACACACATTCATTATAATGCCCTCGGCATCACAAAAGACCTGGCAGTTAATGGAGGGAAAGCCCTTGCGGTTGATGTAGACCCTTCCCCATTCACCGGGTGGTGCTTTGATGTGCATGTGTATACAGACTATAGCACCCACTACCTCAGGGTATTCTGCTGTTTGGTGGAAGAGACGCATATTGCTGGCCAATGCCTCACGGCTGTTGGGGAAATATACGTGCTCACCAGCATGTGCTGACATGGCATCCAGGAACTGGTGGAGTACCCTGGATGCTGATGTCTGTGAGATTCCCATGATATCCCCAGTTGGCCTTTGGAAGGTACCTGTGGATAGTATTCTTAGACCTACACATACCTTGGTATCCACTGGGATGGGTTCCCCTCTGTTGGTTCTGTGTGTGAGGTGTGGCCGGCACAGTTCAACAATTTGCTGTAGGAGATCTCTGTTCACCCTATAGTGCTCCACTTTCTCCAGCTCATGTAGCCCCTGGTAGGTACCCTGGGTCTGTACACACTTCTCCTTCTCCTCACTGTGGGTTGGTCGTCAGCATTCTCATCCTCACCACCCTCAGCCTCTTCCACATGTTGATTTATGAAAGTTGCTGCAGCCCCTATCATTTTGTTGCTTTTGTTTGGTAAAATTTCCCTGCCTGTGTACACTGGTGGTGTAGAGCTTGTGAGAAAAAACAGAGGGAAACATGTTTGCATAGTTTATAGTGGTGTGATGGGCTGGGCTGGGCTGCTGCCTCTGTAATTGGCTGATTCTGATACTCATCTGCCAGCTATGCTAGTTCTCCTTGATTACCTTCCTACTGCTGTTTTCCCTTCCCATAGCCTTCCTGTTTAAGCCCAGGGATGTGCCGAGCAAACACAGTGCTCAGATGTGCATGGAGCTGCTATTTCCTGGTTTATTTATTTTTTCCTATAAAACACAGTGTGCGGCGTGCACACCCACTTAGATAATATAAAGAGAGCTAGCCGGGGCAAACCCGAGCCACAGGGCTCCAATAAGCTTACAGTATGCCTGACACACCCCTCTATGATGTCAGCTAGCTCTTAGGCTTGCACCATGGTCTTCCTGCACTGACAAGGTTGGGTGCAGGATAGCCATGAGGGGGGGATCTAGGATTCAGTATCATTCCCCTCATTTGCATAGGATTGCCTGCTAATGCCTAGTTACAAGTCCCACACTGAGCCTTCCCCCTTAGCAACCACTATTCATGGCCATGTTGTCTTCTGCCTGCCATTGAGTATAATGGCAAAATTGTGATTTTTGGATAGAATGCTTATTTGAAGTTTTTTTATTTATTTATTTTTGGCCTGATCCCGTTTGCGGGCTACTGCCCTACTATTAAACAGCCGAAATCGGCAAAAAGAAATAAAGTTTTTTTTTTAATTTTTGCAACTGTTTTCCATGCCAATGGCCATATATTTGGCCATTGGCATGCTTTCTACCTTATATACACCCTTTATTTGGAGCTGTCATGGCTCCGTTTTGTAGTTGGCAGAAATGTACTTGGTTTCTAACTGAGCACATTTCTGCAGATTACACTAGTCCTGCATGGCTGGCTGCCAGCTTCCTGGATCACAAATTCACCTCATTTGCATGGTTTTCACCTGCAAATGGGGTAATTTGCATACAGGAGCTGTGACCATGCAGGAATAGTGCAGGAGCACTTGTGCACATCCTAGGAGCTTATTCTTGGATCACACTGTGGCCATATTGCCTCCAGCAGCTCCTGCACTATTACTACATGCTCTGCAGAGCTTGCTGAATCCTGAGGCAGGTCTCTTCATCTCAGTGCACATCAAGACTGGAGCAGATTATAAGTAAAAGGCTAACAGATGTTGAAATTTTCTTCATAAGTTCTGCGAGAGAGTTTGCCTTTCATAGAGCAAGCAAAGTCAGACTTGTACCTTTACTCAGCTACTTTCAGGACAAATGTAGTGTTTGATCAAAATGTCAACAAACAAATGCAATTAAAGCAGGATGTTTAAAGATGAAAAGGGCACTGATGCTTACAGAATTTGACCAGAATTTTAACAAACATAGGCCCTTGATGCCTGTTAGGAGGTATGTTTAAAAATGAAAAGGATACTTGATTATTCACATTGTTTGGGTCCTACTAATCAAATGACTTGTTTACCATTTTTTGTATGTCATTATTATTCCTGAAGACACAACAATACTCTTTCATATGTTTGCTGCCAAAGAGAATCTGGAAGAGGTGAAATGAATTTATATTCCATACTACCAATTTTCCATTTGTTTATGCTTTTCTGATCTTGGAGTTAGTCCTTATAAGTAGTACAAAGTGTGTGTATCCGTGTGTAGCATGACCCATTATTCTGAAGTATATAATTGTACAGTAGGCTGGAATTTGATTAGATAGTTCACGAATGCCTGTGTACACCATTCTGAATGAATAGACAACATAAGCATAACCCCACCTTCTTCCTCCTAATTTTAGTTTTCCTACTGATTTTCTTGCAGCCTTAAATATCGAGGGAGATTCATAAAGGTTACTACAAAGTGCGGACTACATGCACACTTAGTATAATCTTTCTGAGTGAATGGACAGCACAAAAATGAGGTAGGGATGTTCTTGAATACAGATCATGTACACATAGTGCAGGCATTCATGAATCCAGCCCTCGACTTAGAACAAGGGCTAGTGCAGTCAAGATGACTGACAGTTAAAGAGCAGTGACTGCCTCCTAAACAAATATGTTGCACAGTATTATATACCTGCCAGACAAAGCAGTCTTGTGCATGTCTATTCAAATGTTCGATTACTTTCATAATTTGAATCACATTTAGAACTCTACCATGCACTTTAAAGTTCAGTAACCCTTAAAATAAACCCTTTTTAAATCCCAGATTTGCACATGCCAATGCCTAAAGTAAATGTTTTACTCCTCTCTCTCTTCGACCTTTCCACTCTCGTTTCTCCATAGTAACTAGTTCACCTTCACTTTCACTTTTCTCTTATCCTACTCTGATAATTATAAGTTATTCCTTTGTATACTGAACTGGTCTTCCTTATACTCTTTTAGCTATTTCTCTTTCTTTAACCAGCTCTGTTTCCATATTCTCTTACTACATTCCTTTTCACTCGTAGAAATATTTGTCATATATACCATACTATTTTTTAACATACAACAGTGTTTTCCATGTATTTGGAGTCTCTTGTTATGATGGGAGTTTGCCGTATATTTATTTATTTATTTATTTATTTAAGTTTTTTTTCTTTGTTAATATATTTTATCCTGTGCTTAAGATTTTATTCTGTAATTCTGATTGGATTGTATTCTTTCTGGGCCCCCTCCCCGGGCCTCTGCTGAAAATAGGCCTTGGCTCAGTCGGACATACATGGTTAACAAATGTCAAAATAAATAAAATAAATCATTTTTTCTGTGATGATGCCCTATATTTGCTGTAACCCAGGTAGAACATCTGTCACTTCACTGTCATACCTTTATAAATTATATTATTTGTTTCACATCCCTGTAGTATGTACTTAGAGTGATAGTAGATGCATGTGTAATTAAATCCACTTTGCAAACCAATTCATCCCAGGAGTACAGCATTAGCCTGTGCTGTGCTTTTCTATTCTGTTTGCATGCTCTCTGCATTTGGGAACTACAACTGTATATGATTCAGCATGCATCTTAGTTGCAGGCACTGCAAGGTTACTTGCTCTCAGGCACAGTAAAGCAGATGGTAACAGGAAACAGGTTTCAGTCATAGTCTCTTGAGTGTATAATTTCACAGGCTATGAGTAGTAAGAGATACGTTCAACATACTGACTGTTGTTAGGTAGCTTAATCTAGCTCTGGTATATCCTGGAGTGCAAGATATTTCAAAAGCCTCATTTGTCAGTGGTTTAAGATATCTGTTATATCTATATTATTCTTAATTATCTTATATTACTAACTTTAACTCCATTTCTGTACAAAAGGTAATGATTTCCCAGAGGATTTATTCAAATGCAAAATAACACATATACGTACATATTGTAAATGTGCACAATGTAAGGAGGCTGTAAAGCTTTACTCCCAGCTTCACTGAGAATTGAAAAACTATGATAAAGTTAACTTTTGCTAAGGATTCTGTTTTTTTTTTCCCAAGTTTGAAGTAAGTTTTGAGATATCCAGTATGTTTACAAGGGTATCTACAAGTACATCAGTGATAAATTAATCCTTTGGTGTCCTTAACTGTAACAAAACAAATCATTCCAAAATAGCAATAAAGCTATTCATCTTACCTAACTGACTGAATGTCCACTTTAAAAATTTCAACAGCTTGAAGGAAAACTAAATAATTCAACCTACAGTAAAAGCATGACTTGGGCAATCTGAAAAAAATTATGCTGCCAGTAAACATTACTGTCCTTAGAGAAGCTTTGCTGTTCAAAGAAATTACAGTTTTTAATAACAGGATTTTTTAAATGTTTTATTGTCGCTTGTCTTACTTCACTTAAACGCAAAAGAAAAGAAATTTAATAGTACATGTGACCTTACAGTTTGCATCCAAGTACAATGTATGCTTAATTTACTATTGATTTGTTATCTAAGTGTCAAAGAATGAAAGTACACTAAATTACATTTTATGCTTTGCTTGGGACATATTATATCTAATAGCTGTTAGCAAACAAGAAAGGTAGCTTTATTAACCCCCAGTGAGACTGTAAACAAGCTTTTCCTTCAATAGTTTTATTTCATTTTCTAGTACTACATTGACCAGGAAACAAAATGTCGTGTGTGATGCCCTTTGAGGAAATAAAAGATTCATACAAATTCACAATAGCTTTGCAGATTTTATGATTTGATCAGTCTTTAGAAATAGTTTATTGTAATTTGAAGTCTGACAACAGAAGATGGAGGCAAGTTCTATTCCCACAGAGAGAGGTTAGGGAAAAAGCAACACTACACTGGTACATTATTACAATGGAAAACCTTTCAGTTAATTTGAAAATGTGGAATATAATTTCAAATGTAGGTAGCTCAAAGAAATGAATGTGACTAGTAGCACAGGTATGAGTGTGCTGATCCTTTGCAATATTTTGGTACAGACAATCTACTACATTAGGTTCCCCAGTCTCAGATATAGCAATGTGCATGACAAAGTAAGAAGTTGTAAAAAACTCAGTGGTTCACTACATAGCCAAGCCAAGACTATGGGGTAGAAACAGTATGTCTGACGCAACAAAACAAGTAAAGTAGCAACTTTTTGTTTGCCCACTACAATCAGCTCTTTTTCAAATAATATATGTGTGTGTGTGTGTGTGTGTGTGTGTGTGTGTGTGTGTGTGTGTGTGTGTGTGTGTGTGTGTGTGTGTGTGTGTGTGTGTGTGTGTGTGTGTGTGTGTGTGTCTGTGTGTAGAGCTAGATAGGTAGATGGAGGGATATAGATATATGCGTGTGTCTACATATTTGTTAACCAAGTAAGTCTGCCTGACAAAGTGCCCCTTTGCTGGAGCAACCCAGGAACACTGGTTAAGTGACTTGCTCACATTCACACAGTAGGCAACAGAGATGGAAGGACTCAAACTCTGTACACAGGAAGAAACAGTTCATTAACAGCTTTGAGCTTTAATCTTCTATTCTGCATTTACTTGACTTTGGCCTGCTGAGATCTGTAATAACAGGCAATGCACCCACATATAAAAAAGGGATTATTTGCAAACATTAAGGTTCTAAAGAGGCTTTGATTGAGGTTAACACCAACTTGAAGATACACTTTTTTGATGATGTTTTTTGCTCTCATAAATTACAGATCCTAAGTCAGTCAATCATGCCACACAAAGTTTCATTTTTCTTCATAATCATAAAAGTATATTGCAAAGCTCGTCATTTTTTAAGTGAGTGCAAGTGATATCTTAAAAATGCTTCATGGAGTTATCTTGTGTTTTTCCCGGCTTTCTTCTGAAACCTCCTCACACACATACAAACCTTCACCCTTTCAGCTGTCTGATCCATATTTTACAGGATGGGCCAGTTGTTGTCTCTTATATGTACCCTGTCCATCCTAACTCATATATTGTTACAATCATTGAATAGTGCCGGACATTACATTACATTTTTATACTTCATATTAAGAAAAAAACTGCTATACTAACTGATCAGTTAGTGTGCTGGGCTATGGCTGCTGCTATCTGTGTCAAAGGAGCAGTGCTTGAATCTTTGTCTTCTTTTACTTAACTTTTTTTGTTTGAGAAGTAGCCTTGGTGTATAGTGGTGGTAGTCAGGACTAATAGCCGCTGTTGGAGTGCCAAAGATTCAGGGACTGAATCTTTTTTTTTAAGTGCCTTTAAGGGATGATATAAAGAGCTATCTCTGGTGTCTAGTGATCGCTTCACTCATCTTTCAAGCTGCAAAACTTTTCTCTATTATTTTTAGTGACATTCTTTCATGCTACAAAACTTTTCTCTGTTATGTTTTAGTGATTTTCTTTCATGCTCCAAAACTTTTCTGTATAATTTTTACAGTGCTTTTAAAGCATTATATAAAGAGGTATCTTTGGTGCCTACTGCTTTCCTCTGCCCCTACATCTTTTTTTATTTTTTTTGCTGGAAAAACTTTGTTAGTTTTTGTTGCCTTTAAGGCATGATAGAAAAAGTTATCCCTGGTTTCCCTACCCCTGTTGCAGGATTTGATTGTTAGAGTAGGGATGAGTGTGGAGATTTGACAGACCCCACACTCATTCACAAATTCAACTATATAGACAGACACACACATGCACGCACACGTGCATGTGCACACACACACACACACACACACACACACACACACACACACACCGCACTTTACACTACTCATACCTCTATATACACTCACACATGCAGCCACATGTATAGATACATGCACAAACTCCCAACGCTACCTATTCACTAAACTCCCCAGCATGTGAATCTAGTATGATTTAGTGACCATGAGATTTTAGCATGTGTTCATTAACACAGATGGCATATGTGACTTATGCAGTCGAGCCTGGCTGTGTAAATGCCTTTAAGCAGGCATTTCTGGGGAGAGTATGTCACTGAATACAACATGACTCTCCTTCATTATATTTCACTAGCATCTGCAGTAGGTTGCAGAGGCAGTTCAACATAGGGCTGCATGTCTTCATGGTATAGCCCCTAGTAGGGCTATTTCAGAATTGGAAAGGGTTACCGTAAGGTGTACACCAAGACTACACCTCACAGTAACCTTTCTGAATCTGGTCTACAGCTTTTTTTAGAGACTAGGATGAAATCAGTTCTTGACTAGGACTTCCTAAAGCAAGAGAAGAACATGACATTTTTAGAAGACAGGCAAATAAATCTAAAGGGTTCTGTCAGATCATACACAACAGAGTGTTGTAGACTCATAAACACAAAAAGATAAATCCACAAAAGTCTACACAGGAACACCAGGTAGATGAACAGATTTATTGAAGCGCTTTTCGGCTCTCACTACGACAGCCTTCCTCAGAATGAAAAACGTGCTACAAGCCTTTCTTTTTTATACAGAAAAAGGTGCAAAAATTAAAACAATAATTCAATTAATTAAAATTAATAGAGTTTAAAAACCTTCAACATCTTCTTAAAGGTATATGAGCAAAAAATGTACCTATCAACTGATAAATAATACAAGGATTGATGCACTATGACCTAAAACCAGTTACATGATGAAATCTATCAGAGAACTTCGGACGATTATGTAAAAACTCAATGATATCAATACATTCTGTGTTATATAAATACAAGTACAAACACCTCTCATTAAAAATAAGACTAAATGCTGCGAATTGTGAATGTTAAAGCTTCATGGTGGTGACTGGGTATTTAGATACCTGTCTTGTATAATTAATTATTAAACATGTCAAACTTCGCAAAGACATGTATACATACATAACCAAGTTCAAAAATTGCAAATTAATACCCCAAGAGATTCAATAGATATTGTGTATATGTAAGTTAATTCTTAAACAAATAAAGTACAAAAATTCAAAAGTTCAAAAAATCAAAAAATCAGAGAATACTCTAAATTTTAAATGTAAATTTATTTTCTAATTGATTTATAAACTACTTAGTATGAATTCAAAAAGTAGTTTAAATTTTAATAGACTCATGTTAGAAGAACTTGTTACATGGAATGGCTTTAAAAGATCTGTGTTAAGAGTAATGACAACTCTAGCCATGCCCCCAGTTATAAAGTAATTAATTTTAAACCTGGAAAAAAATTAAGTAATGAGACAATAAACTCTATTTTCCTGCTCAAGGAAACATATTTAACCAATAAATAGGCTTATTTAAATTGGTAATGCTAAATAATGATATAACAATATCTTCCCTGTGACTGTGGCTTTATGGTTGGCAAGTGTTTTTATCAAAATGGGAACTCTGATTTATTTTTAAATAAGCCAGCAGATGCTATATTACTAATCTAGTTGTACTACTTTTGAACTACTAATGCCTAAGACATGTGCCTCTTGAATAAAAACAATTTGAGCACTGGATTTGAAAAATAACTGGTAGAAAAGTTTTCTTCTAATAGAACTTTGTATCACACTTACTGTCCACATGTCAATGTATAACGTCACAGAGTATAATAAATACATGTGAAGTAAAAGATATAATATGGTAATGTGAGTTAAGATACCTGCATATTGGTTATATGCAAAAAAAAACATGAAATGGTCATTAACAACATTAATTGCAAATAAAAACAACATAATTGAAACAGTGGAACAAAACTCAATAACTTTTACAAGCCCAACACCTGCCTTCTCCACCTTGTATTATAAAGATGCAGGTAGCCATCTCTGGATTTAAAAAATATATATATGGCTGGTACAGCTGTGCAGTGAGGAACATTGTTACCTCACAGGAAAAAGGTTTTCTGATTTGGCACTTGGTTGGGGTGCATTGTGTGCTACATATGTACTCCCTGTGGTTATGTGGGGCTTTTCCTGGTATTCTAGTTTAACTACAAATCCAAAGACATGCTGTAGGTGACTGGGTGAGGCTAAATTGTTCCTAAGTATATTTACATGCATGGCCGGCCTTAAGCATGGGCCAACTACCTGGCTGCTTAGAGCATAGCACTCACATCCCTTGTAAGGGCAGCTTTCAAACATTTATGTATGCATGTATTTATTTATTTATTAATAATAAAAAAGAATTGCATCTTTACTATAATTAATAAATAAATAATGTAATAATTAATTAATTAATTAATTAATTAATTGAGAAGCACCCCTATAGGAAGAGAGAGAGATCAATGTCCTAGGAAGGAAGGAAGGAAGTCTGGCAGATTTAACCATTCGATTTGTAGGTCTCCTGCTCATACAAACCATAATTCACCTAAATGATTAATTGGGTCAATCCTCACTGGAAGTCAACAAATTCAAACAGAGACCACCTGGCAAGAAGGAAAAGCCCAATAATGCATTTGATTAAGTATATTTGTGTGTGTGTGTGTGTGTGTGTGTGTGTGTGTGTGTGTGTGTGTGTGTGTGTGTGTGTGTGTGTGTGTTTTAGTTAAAGGCAGACAGCCAGATCTTTTGAATGACTTGTGGCTAGCTTGTCCTCAGCTGTCCTTGCTGATATTGCTTGCCCTGACCCCAGCCTCACCATACCTCAAACTGTCTATGATTTTTGTCATACCTCTTGTCTGTTCCACATGCAATTTCTGCTTTTCTGGTAAAACATTGAGGAAAGAAGTCACAAAATAATGACAAACATTTACTTTGCAGAGTTCATATTCTTCAGAAAATGCACAATAGAATAAAGCCTGTTATTCTAGCAACTTTCTAAGTTTGTAAGAGCAATATTTCAAATCTGTCAATTTTGGGCCTTTATTCATCCATTAATTTTGACTTTGTTAATATTTTTGTGCTGGAAGGGTAAGCAGTATTTCCTTTTTTTTCTTTCCTTTTGGTAAGCCTCTGAGGATTACATGAGTTCTGTGCTACATTTTCCTCAGAAAATTTTTGTTGATGTAAAACCTGTTGTTCTACTTGTTAAATAAATTTGAGCAACAGAAAAATACTGGTGTGTCCGTAGAGGAATATGACTAACAGCTGCATTTTTCTCATTATTCTGAATTTTTAGGACTACTATGATTTGCGTGAAGGAGCTTGAAATACTTTAATATGTGACTACTCTTTCCATGGAACAAAGCTGAAATATAATCCATGGCTGTTGTGGGGGTGAGCGCTGTCTATAGAAAGTAACTAATCCTCTTTTTATTTTCAAAGTTTAAGGAATTATTATGTAACGTTATATAACTATGCAGGACTAGGGTGCATTTGCAGGATTAAGGTTACCTGTGCAAAGCATACTGGAATATTTTAAAGTATAGCTACTGTCTCACAGAATAGAGGAGACACACAATTCATGGCTATCTTTTCTATCACATGCATCTGAAGTGCATACAGAAGAAGCTATAACTGCTAAGATGGGGGATGGAGCTGTCGATAATTTTTGCCAAGCTTGGGTATGACTTTGAATGATTGACAGTGAGAGTGGGATGCTGATATGTAGCAAAGGGGCTGAGGACTCATTCATCCCTCTGCTGTATATATAGAATCATGTTATTCATACTCTTTAAAGTGTCTTGTGGTCCTGTGGTGGGGTGCAGGGGAGCATCATCTCTGCTAAATATTATGCTATCCATAAGTTAAAGAAGCGGAGGGAATGACTGACTGACTAGATGGTGGGGGTAGAGAAGAGGAAGCTGCAGAAGGGACAGTTTCTAAGATTATCCAAATTGGTGTCCCAAGATAAAGTATCTTTGAGGGAAGTGAATAAAATGCAGGATTTATTCATTCTTTGACAGGGCATATCTATCAACCATGGTCAATTAAATGAAGGAAATAGTATGGCAAGTTAGGAGAGATAGATATCAACCTATTTTAAGGTTGAATGATGAATAATTATTGCAATTTAGTATTAGGAACCTATGGATATCAGGAAAATTGGGAGCTAATCCCTCTTGTGTTTCCAAGAGAGGTAAAATTTAAAGTCTTACATGGAGAGGGCTGGACATCCCAGGGACATGAATTATTATGGTACATTTGTGATAGCGAAGTACAGAACATGTCAGCAATGTTGATTTCTTTATGATTCAGCTACAATTAGTGTTGAGACTTACTCAGAGTGATTAAATGTAATGTGAGATATAACTGTAATACCCAAGGAGTGATGTATATAGTTGGTTGCCATTTACGTAGGTAAAGCAGAAATGGATCTCATGGTTAGACGATATGATCATTTACATGCTCTGAGAAAAGAGGAATCTAGAAATGCTCTGCTTTGGTATTCTATAGAAAGCATGAGTTTTAAAAAACATTTTAAATTATATTTTTGAGAGATCACCACAAGACAACAGAGAAGGTAACTGGGAACCTAGACTGGAACGTTCTGAAGTTTACTGCCAGATAAATGACAAAATGATAGGATTACTAAAACTCAGAGCAACTAAAATAAAATGAAAATACCAAGTGCTGGCCCAATGGTACTTTTTTTTTATTTTTTATTTACTTATTTTAATTTTATCATACATATTTGTAGTTAATATGCATTATTCATTATATATTTATAAAGATGTAATGATAGATGTTTAAGGAGAGTCAACAGCCATTGTATATTTATATTTATATACATTTCATATGTTTTATATATTTTATAACAATAGCTAAGTTATAAGTTAGTGTACAGTTTTATACAACACACACACACACACACACACACACACACACATATATATATATATATATATATATATATATAGATATATATATAGAATAATGCTTTTAAGGAATTTTGTGGCATAGTATTTTATTTTTAAGTTACAACAAGCAGAGTACTGACAGAAGAATGATCATGTATATGAAAATATTTTATAATTCTATATCTATATATTAATAGGTTGGTGTGCTTGTATGAGGAATGGAGTAACTGCAGAATGAATGTTAGATTATTATTGGATAATAAGAGCATGTGATGGTTGAAGTCAGCTATTTAAGTGTGATGTATAGTAATACTGATGTTATGATGTTCATTTTATGAACAAAAGCATGTGACCCATCACTTTTTTCTTTTAATAAAGAGTATGCCCTGAAAAGTGTATATCTGATATTTATAGTTGTTTGTAGAATGATGGTTACACATGGTATTCAAAGTGTTGATTTCGTTTTAAGTGGTCACCTGGTCACCATCTGGCCTTGAAGAACTAGTATCCATTTGCAGTGTTAATATAACTTATGTGAAGCAGCTTGGAATACTTCGGTGTGTGGCATGGACTAGAGCTGATACACAATACAAGGCAATCATTTTTATTACCATTATCTAAATAGCTATAACTGCTCGGTGATGGCGGGAGTTGTCTTTTAAAAATAACTGACCCGCTTGTTGTTTGCTCATTTTAAACAGTCACTAGGTGGCTTTCAAGACCAGTTTACATTTGTGTGAACTAAAACAGACTACTTTACTGTGTACAAGCTGCACCGACCCTCATTGAATGCCTAAGTTTGTGAGGAAAGTTAAAGAAATTATGACCACACTATCCCTAGGCCAGCACAAGCTATAGTGACCTGTGCACACCTCTCTGTTTTGGGAAGAAAACTAATGAAATAAGGATATTGTCCCCAGATCCCAAGAGAAAGTACAATGACAAAGTAGCTATAGTTGTTGAGGTTATCTGCGGAGGAAAGTGACTAGCTACCTATTGTTGCTTGCTCATTATTCTGACTTTGTATGACTAATGTGAAATTTCTGAAGCAACCTGGAATAGATTTGTGTGGAAAAAAGGAGAGTTACATTTCACTGACTTCCTCTTCTGTCACAGTCAGATGACTGAATTGTTCATAGAACTGGCTGCAACTGCCCAGTCAGTTTAAGGGATCTCTGTATATAAAAGTAACTGACCCCATGTGATTTGCTCAGTTTAAATCATATTCCAAAAATTTAGGTATGAACTGCTTTGCAGAACAACAAGACCTTCAGAGTTTCTGGGGGATGTGGTAGCCCCTACACTCCAAGGCTGTTTAAGTGCATTTTCCACAGGTCTAGTAGTGGCCTCTGTCCTGAACCACACTTATTCTAAAACATGCCCTTCTCAGAAGCGTGTACAGGAGATCATTGTACTTTCTCTTGGGATCCGGGGACAATATCCTTATCAAGTTAATTTTCTTCCCAAAACACAGAGGTGTGCACAGGTCACTACAGCTTGTTCTGGCCTATGGATAGTATGGTCATTATTTCTTTAACTTTCCTCACAAACTTTGGCATGCAATGAAGGTCAGTGCAGCTTGTACAAGAGCAGCATGCTGTTTAGTAATAATAAGTTGGCAATATTGTTGGATCATTTTTGTTTTTATTTTCCTTACAAACATTAGATACATATATAGGTAGCTGCCTTTTTGTGGCGGGTACACAGGCATACTGTTAATATGTCTGACAACAACAGGATGAAATATGTTATGTGCTATTTTTTTTTCAGTTTTGTCCCAGTCTGACAAAGATACACAAACCAGACCATGGCTGTCTTTTGGAAATTGGGTGATGAGGAATGCTGTGTATATGTATGACAGCAGCAACTTGAAATATGTATGACTGTGGCCATTTATGGTTTCACTTTCATCCTGGTCTAACACTGGACGGGTTAGAGAGGCAGGCATTATGCTCAGTTATGATTTATGCATCCTCAAAAACTCTTTTCATGGGGCGTGGCCAAGGATGAACACAGGATAGCAGCAGATTTCTTCAGCTCCACCAATTTCATTACATTGACAGGAATTAATTACTTAAAAAATTAATTCTTGAAGTAATTTTCTTTCTAAATATGTTTGTTTTATATAGTTCTTGAACTATATCTAAAAAAGAAAGGAAATCTTAATAATATTCCTGTCAGAAATTACTTTGGAAATTTTCCTGTCAGTTTATCAGTCTGAAATGAGTTCCAGTAAGACAAATTCTCAAGACTCCAGCATCAAGAAAGAACTTCAGTCTCTGATAATTATAGTCCAGCAACTTACTACTAAGATGGATAAAATGGATACTAAAATAGACACCTTCATAGAAAAAACTACAAAACAAATAGACTTGTTACATATGGACCTGCAACAACAGAAGATCCAGATGACAGGCATAGAAGAAGCTGTGAATGACATGGAAAATAAAATACAAGAACAGGAAATCAACATTGAGTTTCTACTGAAACAAAATACACATTTACAAACAAAGCTGGATGACCTGGAAAATAGATCTAGGCGCAATAACATTAGGATTTTTGGACTGCCAGAAAATATTGAAGGTAACAATATTACTTCTTTTTAACAACATGGCTCCCTAAAACTTTAGATTTACCAGAAGCATTCTCTTTTGGTATTGAAAGAGCACATAGATCTATAGCTAATACTAACTCTAACAAAAACTATCCTAGATCAGTTATAGTTAGATTTCTATCATCTTTGATAAAGAGATGGTTCTTAAATCTGCTTGGGCTAAAGCTCCTGTTAAGTTTAATGAGACAACTGTGCATTTTGACAATGACTATTCTTCCATGGTAATTGCTAAAAGAAAAGTTTTTCTGCCACTAATAAGGGAGCTTAAAAAAGCACAGTTTAAAACATACCTTCTGTTTCCTGCCAAGCTTAAAATCTTCCTTCCTGATGGTCCTAAGGTCTTCGATGATTTAGACTCTGCTTTACTGTTTGTCAAAGAAAAAGGATTTTGGATAAAATAGAAGAAATGGAATGGGCTAGTTCTTCATTAAAGAGATTGGCAATTGAAGCTTCCTGGAAGACTTCAGAGAAGAAGAAGAGACTAAAAACAAATGATTTGTTATATGTTTTTTTCTCTCATCATTTTAGTTCATTATTAATCTTTTGAATATAGTTCCTGCATTTCCAGAAAGCCACAAATATTTTGGAAAAGATTTAATCAAAGTTATTCTCTATGTGCAAAGAAATGTTTTGTTTCATAACCAGTCAAAATGCCTGAGGATTTAATGGCAGGCTGTGACTCGATTTGTTTTCTTTCTGAAAAAGTAAGGTTAGTAATTTGATACATTTTTTATCTTTACCTTTTCTTTCCTTCTTCTTTTATTATTTTCTTTCTTTAAACAATGACATTCTATTTACATTATCTAGTGCGTAAAGGGTGGGGGACGCCAGGACAGAACAGTAATGAAAATATCATTAATAGAATAATAACATATTTATTTCTTGTAAAAGTTTATAAGTTCTTCAAATGCTATTTCTAATTATACTTTCTTGATTATACTGCTTATGCTTGTTTGTAAATAATCTGTCATGCTTTAACTAATAATAATCAGAACTAAATAAGAGTAAATAATATGTTTTATTTTTAACTCTATTAATATAAACAGTAAGTAACATTCCATTGTATATACTTCTTACAGCTTTCTCTTACATTTTCTTATTTCTGCCTCACTCCCTTTTATTTTCTACTCTCTTTTCTTTTCTTTATTAATATATAGAAATGCTTTAGACTGTGTGGGCACAGTGAATAATAGGATTTGTATGAAAATTGAGTTGGGAGAAGAATGCTGAGTTTTATTGCTTGTTGGTAATTTTGAGTTTAATTTCACTTGCATAGAGGCTGTGATGATCTGTGGAATACATTGTGGAGGTTCTGTCATGTTTAGAGGCATTTACACTGCTAAATGAATGTTTGTCACTAGTTTTTAATAAGTTTCCCGCCAAAATGTTAAGAGAGACAATCTGGGATGTGGGCTGTCTTATGCACAATGTCCTTGAGTTACCTCAGAATCTTCAAATCACAGAATTTTCACAGAGAAACTGAAAGCAGTTAGTATAAACATTGACAAGGTTATCACACTGACACACCACAGATTCAGGAAAAATACTCTGTTCATAAAATATGTCAGTTATAATGAGTTTAAATGATGTAGTTTCTTGTAGTAAGTAAATGTCTTATTTTAGAAGGCATAAAAATGAAACATTTATTTAAATGTTTTTAAAATCTACTTAACAGCAGCATAATAATCTGTGTTAAAATGTGTGTTCCAAACATATACTTTACTATAACTCATTTAATTCATCTGATTGACAAACATAAATAATCTTATAACTCTATTCTGGAAGAAATGTCATGTGATATATTTTAAAGCAGTAGGTTAGCATGATTGTAAAATCTGGTTACCAATATGTGTTTGCTGTGCATTATTTTGTATAAAGCAGACAGATTTATTCTAGGGACAGCAAGTAGGATAGTGCTCTACTAACACACAACTCAGTGAGATCAGATATATATATATATATATATATGTGTGTGTGTGTGTGTGTGTGTGTGTGTGTGTGTGTGTGTGTGTGTGTGTGTATGTATGTGTGTGTGTGTGTGTGTGAGTGTGATGGCTTTTTTTCTGAGAATCTGCATAACTATCCAATATGATTTATAATAATTTCTATGAATACAATATTTTACTCTATTGACAAAATGAATGTTTGCCACAAGTTTTAATAAGTTTCCCGCCAAAATGTTAAGGGAGACAATCTGGGATGTGGGCTGTCTCATGCATAGTGTCCATGAGTTTCCTCAGAAGCTTCACTCACAGAATTTTCACAGAGAAACTGAAAGCAGTTAGTATAAACATTGACAAGGTTATCACACTGACACACCACAGATTCAGGAAAAATACTCTAGTCATAAAATATGTCAGTTATGATGAGTTTGGATGATGTAGTTTCTTGTAGCAAGTAAATATCTTATTTTAGAAGGCATAGAAAATGAAACATTTATTTAAAAGTTTTTGAAAATCTACTTAACAGTAGCATAATAATCTGTGTTAAAAACTTGTGTCCCAAACATATACTTTACTATAACTCATTTAATTCATCTGATTGGCAAGCATAAATAATCTTATAACTCTGTTCTGGAAGAAATGTCATGTGATATATTTTAAAGCAGTAGGTTAGCATGATTGTAAAATCTGGTTACTAATATGTGTTTGCTGTGCATTATTTTGTATAAAGCAGACAGATTTATTCTAGGGACAGCAAGTAGGATAGTGCTCTACTAACACACAACTCAGTGAGATCAGATATATATATATATGTGTGTGTGTGTGTGTGTGTGTGTGTGTGTGTGTGTGTGTGTATGTGTATCTATGTATATATGTGTATGTGTGTGTGTGTGTGTGTGTGTGTGTGTGTGTGTGTGTGTGTGTGTGTGTGTGTATATGTGTGTGTGTATATGTATGTGTGTGTGTCTGTGTTTATGTGTGTGATGGCTTTTTTTTTTTTTTTTTTAGGTAATAACGAGGTGTTTCTGAGAATCTGCATAACTATGCAATATGATTTATAATAATTTTCATGAATACAATATTTTACTCTATTGACAATAATGAGTTTAAGTAAATGCTCATATACAAACAATTCAAGATTTTTTGGAAGCTGTTGATAGAATTCACATGACAGAAAATAGATGCATCTTAATGCATGTAATGTCTGAATCATATTAGCCAAAGTTTTTGATTTAAATGAATGTTAGAACATAATTTTCTCTCCTCTTGATTTCTAACATTAAGATTATTTGAATGCTATTAGAATTCAAGTGTTATATATTACATAGATCTATATAATAGTATGAACAGTTTTAAAAAAAAAAAAAAAAAAAAAAGTTTATTTTAGTTTATATGATGCTGTTTTACCAAATGTGTAGTTTTGTCTTGATAGATAATTGAATTGAAAACTGTTAACCTCAGTTAAATATAACTAGTATTAAATTGATAAGGTGGTAGCTGAGGTACTGCTGCTTAGGGTAGGGGGGTTAACTTGAGTAGTAAATACTGCTCTAAGTTGGAGTTTTCAACTCCAGGCGGGATGCAAGGTTTAATCCTTACATTATTTTCACTTGTTCATTGTTATATGTATATAGTTTTGACATCCACACTATATTTTGTACACTCATTGTCACTACAAACAAAATTGAATCCTATACAAAATCCCATAAGAGATTTAATAAATACAGCTATATTTAAAGGTACACCTAAAAGAGGAGATGTAACATTATTTATCTTGTTATTTGTTATTTCGATCATAAGATTCTTGAGTTTTAAAAATGCCAAATGACATCTTTAAAAGGAATTTCTTTAAACATTAATGGATTGAATAATCCGTGTAAAAGGGCAAGCCTAATAAGATACATTAATCTACACAAGGCCAATCTAGTCTTCCTGCAAGAAACCCATCTCTGCCAAAAAGATATTGCTAAACTAGCCACTAATAAGTATGCAGTATTGGTTAGTTCAGAGCACACTCAGAAAAATAAGAGGAGTGGCTATTTTATGGAATAAAAGTATGCCCATTCCTAAAACCATTAAGTCTTATCAGGATGACAAAGGAATGTTTTGTATGGTTACAATACAAATTAATGGGAAGACTTACACTTTAATTAATGTATACTGGATACCTGGAATTGGTATTAATACAGTGAAACATCATATTGATAAGATCATATCATTCTCTATAGGGATATTATTTTAGCTGGTGATTTTAATTGTATACTACATGAAAGTGATACTACCACTATAAAGAAAAGAAGAATTACATCTAATGCAAAACATTTAAATGATTTTGCTAATTCTTATCATTTGAATGATATTAATAATCAGATAGTCAAAATCATTACCATACACCTTTTTTTCTAACAGATACAAAATGTATTCAAAAATAGATAGGGTCTTTATTTCTAACCAGATGGTAACAGATTTAATTAATTCCAAAATCATTTCATGTCCTATATCTGATCATAACTCAATTGTTTTTGAATTCATGATAAAAAATACTCATAATGTTCAGATCAAAAGGATACCAGCATACTTAACTCAGCTAAAAGACTATAAAGAATATATACTTTCAGAAGTACAACATTTTCTAGACATAAATAATACTCCTGAAGTCTCCATTGTCTATGTTTGGGATGCCTTAAAATCATATCTATATGGACAAAGTATCAGATGGTATAATAACAAAAGGGAATCTTGGGATAAGGAATTGTTAGATATTCAAAGTAAACTAGACTCTTATAAACATAATAATAAAGAAAATATTATGGACAAGAAAGTTATTGAAGAAATAAACAAACTAAATGAGAAATACAAAGAAATTTTAACTCATAAAGTTAAAATAACTTTAGAGAAATACAAGTTTTTGTCTTATTCAATAAGCCCCAAATACTTACATAGACTTAAAAATAAAACAAAAAGATTGAATAAACAAAACCATATCAAAGAAATCTT
Source organism: Protopterus annectens (assembly GCF_019279795.1). Lineage (NCBI taxonomy): Eukaryota > Metazoa > Chordata > Ceratodontiformes > Protopteridae > Protopterus > Protopterus annectens. The sequence goes on from NC_056735.1 coordinate 1,399,137,693, forward strand.
TTCTCTAAGGAGAAAGAAGAATGTTTCTAGTATACCAGAAATACTGGATGAATTTAGAAATCACTTTCACAAGATTAACCATAACAACATTAACATGGAACCTAAAGATAAAATAAAGGAGTTTATAACCACAAACATGAATAAAAAGCTTAATAAACAACAGATTAAACTATTGGCCAAGAGTATTTCATATACAGAAGTTATTACACAAATAAATAAGCTTAAATCAAACAAAGCACCGGGTAATGATGGTATTATACCAGAGATATATAAAATCCTTTCTAAAACTACATATTCATTAATACATAAGGTTTTTATTCTGGCCCAAACTGAGTTAATAACCCCCCCCATCTTGGCAATATACATTTATTTCACCAATTTTAAAACCTAATAAAGATCCAACTAGATGTTCTTCATATTGACCCATCTCATTACTTAATGTTGATTATAAAATGTTTATGAGTATTTTTGCTGATAGATTGAAGACAATTATCCCGCATTATAGACATAGATCAGACGCCATTGTAAATAGAAATACTTTTGATAATATAAGAAGAACTTTAACATTAATTGATTTTGCAAATAGGAAAAAGAAAGATTTAACACTTATTAGTCTTGATATAGGTTCAGCATTTGATTCAGTAAGTTGGGACTATCTGTTTACCTTACTGAAGTGCACAAATTCTCTGATGCATTTGTAAATTTAATTGAGCATTTATACAAAGGAACGCTGGCTTATATTAAGGTAGGAACATATGTTTCACAAAAATACCCATTCTTAAAGGTACAAAGCAAGGATGTCCACTTTCTCCACTATTATTCACTTTAGTAATGGAGCCTTGGGCTAATTTGATTAGAAACAGTACTGACATAAAGGGTTTTGAAATAGAAGAAAATACAACATCAAAAATTCAACTTTTTGCAGATGATGTTCTAATTACATCAGCAGGATCTAATTCTTCTATGCAGTCTTTATTTGATAAAATGATGAATTTTAAAAGTATTTCTGGTTTAATATTCAATGAAGAAAAACTAAAATACTACCTATATATACACGAAAAAATACTCTCATTAGTGATTTTACTAAATATGTACCCAACTAAGGTCAGATAACTTATTTAGGTATAATACTATCTAAAGATATTAAATCTATTATATATAATAACTATAATACCTGTTTTCTTAATATACAAAATCTTTTTAATACCTGGAATAATATGTTTTTACTATGGAGGAGAGACTTACAATTATTAAAATGATAATATTCCCCAAGATTTTATACTTAATACAATCAATAATACTTTCACCTACAAAAATAACTATCAAGAAACTGAATACACTAATGTTAAATTTCTTATGGGCACCTAATAGACCTAGGATTGCATTAAAGAAACATACTAATAGCTGGTCTCAAGGGGTATTTCTTTTCCAGACTTTAATTTATATATTATCTCTTCTATTATAAAAGTTATTACTTTATTAATAGATCGGTCATATGTCGCAAAATGGAAAGATTATTGGGAGCTAATTAGTATGCACTTCATGAAAATCTCCTTAACACATAAAAATATGATTATAAATAACTCCATGTTGTGGTTGCTAAAGGAATTTTGTACTTCACCTATTACACCTAAACATATGGTCTGTTACCCATTAAATATTATTATTAGTTATCGTAACTTTATATTCATGCACCCTAAGTATAGGGAATGGAATTTTATTGTATTCCCTATAATTTATACTCAGGGTATGCTTATGTCATCTACTTCTGAAGGAGCTCATTTAGCTATAGATAATAATCTAAAGTACTGGTATCAGCTGATATCTGATAATAAAGTTAAAAATCTAGATTTCTTAAAACAAGAATTTGATCTAAGAGAAACTTGCTGGTTAGAGGTTCAGATCTTTAGACAACATCTCATTGATAGAATAGATCTAATGTCTATAACAGTTAAAGAATCTATTCCAAAACTGATTGATTACTTGATAATAAATTTACAGCATAAAGTTTCTGATAAAGGTAAACTTTCATATATACATAAAATTATCAGACAAGAAACTTTTACAATGTAGATTCATACTGGAATTATTTCACCTCTATTAATGGGGACCCACCAACTCAACAAGATAAACAATATATATTGGAATCTGCTTATAGAACTACATCTTCCATTGTCTGGAGACTTTATACATGGAAATTTTTACATAGATCTTTTTATACACCTTTGATGATGAATACAATTAATAATAAAGATAATCTATGTAAGAGATGTAATGTAGAAATTAATGCTGACTGGGCTCATATGTTTTATGACTGTATGAAGTTGAAAGAATACTGGAAGTCAATTAATGAATTTTTGCAGGCTCTTTTTACAGATAATTTCATTATTTCAAGTCTCTTATATTATTCAACACACCTGTACCTCAATGTGTTAAAAAGATTAAGCTTCCCTTGTTATGGTCTATCCTAGCAGTGGCTAGGAAAATAATAACTAGAAATTGGATTTCAGATACACCTCCTTCGTTCAATGAATTTAAAAATGTTATGAATATAATGTGTCATATGGAAATAAGCACAATTAGAATGAGAACAACTAGAAAAACATCACATTTTATTGTATGGGATAATTTACAAAATTTGTTAAAAAAATTCTAATTTCAATAGCACAGTATTTTAGTTTAATTAATTGATCTGATTGTAGTGGATGTCTTCGTAAATACTTTAGTTGTTTTGTTGAATATTATAATAATACCTATTTTTAATTATTTGTATAAAATTGTTATGATATTTCTCTTATATGTTAAAACAATAAACTTGTTTTAAAAAAAAAAAAAAAAACTCTTTTCATTTTATTTTGAACTGCTATTTTGTCAGTTTTGAACATTAAACACTGGTTACAACATATTTCTTCCTTGAAATTAAAAACATAAAAATAAGACTGAATTTCTTTCCTTACAATTTTTGTTCAGGTGATCATTAGATAACAACACTGGAAAAATCTCTAAAGTGAACCTCAGAGCATCTAGAACTTTCATGGCCTCTGATAGCCTAGTGACTCCAAGCTCCCAACTTAATGTAATTATTTCCTCCAAGTGTTAACTTGGGACCTCTCAAATGAATGCAGGGAAAAGCAAGGTTCAAGAATAACACTAAAGTTCTTTCCTTAATTATAATTTTTGTTCAGGTCATCATTTGATCAAAACGTTGGAAAAAGGTCTAAAATATAACTGAAGCATTTAGGACATCCACGGCTTCTGTGGACCAGCTTAATTCAGTTACTTCCTCCCCATTTATTACAGTGCAGTCCTGGTCAGTTAGGGTATGTTGATAGGATGTAGGGGAAAGCATGAAGACTGACACTGAATTTCTTTCCTTAATCAGGATTATTGCTCAGGCCATCACTGAATGAAAAGGTTGTTTTAAAAAAACTCTGAAACACACCTCAGGGCATCTAGGATCCTCCATGGCTTCTGGGGCTTTGGCTTAATGTAGTTATTTCCTACACAGTTATTATAGTGCAGGCTTGCCTAGTTATATAAATGAATGAATGGCAGAAAAAATGAAGAGCAAGACAAACTGTGAGAAAAGGAAGAAAAAGTAATCTAGATGGTACGGCTAGACCAGAATGAAGGGGGTGGGGGCAAAGATGCTCTAGGTGATGCACTTGTGGGGGTAGTACACAGTGGGGGGATGCTTCATGTAAGATGCCGGTTCACCTAAGACTAGCCCTGTGTGTGTGGTGTGTGTGTGTGTGTGTGTGTGTGTGTGTGTGTGTGTGTGTGTGTGTGTGTGTGTGTGTGTGTGTGTGTGTGTGTGTGTGTGTGTGTGTGTGTGTGTGTGTGTCTCTGTGGTTTTTTTGCTTGTTTGTGCAAGTGATATGGAAGAAAAGTCCTGGCAATCAGCTACTATTCCCTAGTTTCTTAGTAAGCTTTGTGGGTGGAGTCAGTTATCCATAAAGTTGTAAGAAGTTTGGAATGTATCTCAACAGTATCAAATGTTGGATGAATATTTCAGTACATGTGTGCATAGCTTAGCAATCCGCAGATGTCATTATAGGTACAGAAACATGGCAAAAACAAGTTGTCCCGGTCCCCTTCAATAAACACGTCACACCGAATGATGTTTGACGACCTTTATTAAACTTCCATAAAATAACTTTATTAACCAAATATTTATTAATTACAACTGAAGCATAGTATAGCCAATTTTAATCACAGCATTAAACATCCATGTAAAGTTAATCAGGACAGCATGACCTCACTCATCCTGACCCAGTAAGAAGCATCCATACCTCCACTCACTTTCTTTACTTATGAAGCAGCATCCCATCACTCACTTCATTTACCAGTTATTGAATTAAACATCCAACCAATAAACAGCGTCCTTACCTCAGCGTGCTTATTTATTTATGAAGCAGCACCCAACCACTCACTTTGTTTACCACTTATTGAATTAAACATCCAGCCAATAAACAGCGTCCTTACCTCCACTCACTTATTTTATTTATCAAGCAGCCTCCAACTGCTGCCTTTCCTTTCCCAACTCATTGAAATGAACATCTAACACTAGAGGGGGAACAGAAGAGGGCAAGCCTGTCCCTCTTCTCCACCCACCAGCCTGACCAGGCTGTTTCCCTTCCATCCTACCAAAATTTCCAACAACTTAACTACCCATAAAAAGAGGATTAAGCCAAATGTCATTTGGTGTATGCCATCCTCTACGTCATCAACCCCAAATGTCCTGTCATATAATTCATATAATTACTGATAACTGCCCATTGACTAAATGGTTAAAATAATCCAGTGATCCCTCTCCCATACTAAAATAATACCAAAGCTTTGCATAACTTCTGTATATTAACCAAATCCTCACTTATTAGAACTATCAACATTAACATAATAAGACCCAGGGCATTACCTGCCTAAAGCAACACCAAAATATTAAACCTAATGCCTCATAAAACCACGCCAAGGCAGTTACCTACCATCATGCCCAACTGCAGCTCTGTTTTCCAACTCAATGTATGTAATAATGACCAGAATGAGATTTCCTGTACAAAATCAGTTTAAGAGCAATCCCACCATTACACCAAGTATCTAGAGTAAAAATTCCTTAAACAGTTGCTTGGCCTCAACTTCCACTTGAACCTTCTCTTTTTCTCTGTTACATTCACATCTGGTAAGGAGTAAACCTGACCTACATCTGCAAGGAATCCCAACCATGCCTAGCATGAGCCTACTGACTTCTGCTTATTAAAAAAAAAAACCCAGTTCCACCCATGTCCTTAAAACAGCCACATACCCACAATGTTCCATCAAACCCCATCTTCTCATAAAAGTCATACATGTACCTCACACTCCCTACCAGTCCAAAACAGAAGTCACGTGGTATGTGCGTTACTCACTCTAAAAACCTTAACCTGATTTGCAACGTTAATGAAACCTGTTTGAATGATTTAAAAAATAATAAATCAACAAACTTATAAGAGAAAGCAGATCCACTGCAGAGGAACCATCAGCTTTATTATAAAATACACACTGACTAAGCACTTTGACCCACAATTGGGTTTCTTCAGAGTCAGTACACATAAACCAAATGAATACTTAAGTACCTAATTAAATACAATTAATCACGAGTACCAATTATTTTAAAAAAATTAACCCTATCCTGTCCATTACATTTCCATCATGATATTTGTATAAAACTAAATTACATATATAGCCTTAAATAAAACATGTGTCACCTTAACTGAACACTGTACACAAATTAAAAATTCAATCATAATAAAATGAGTAATCAGGGAAATATACATACAAAGATATATGTTTATATGAGCTGAGATTTATATTTGAGAACACAGGCTATAAAAATACTATCATTAATGCCTGGTGCATTAGATGCATGAAGGAGTAATTGCCAAAGGCATTCCCTCACTTCTAATAACATTTTTAAATCTCCCCCCAAATCCTTCATCTTTAACTTGTCTATCCCAAAGAATATAAATTTTTTAAAATTAACACGTTCTACTATGATTATAAAGGGCATCCGTGGTCTTTTTATTTTTGATGTCCCTATTGTGTTCCAATATTCTAAGTCTAAGCTTCCTTGTGGTCATCCCAACGTAAAATGCAGTACATGCTAGGCAAGTGGCCACATATATTACCATCCTAGTATTACAGTTGCAGTGTCCTGGACACCTAAGTGACCTCTTATAACTGATAATCTGTACATATGGTCTATCATTAATATATTTGCACACACTAAATGTACCGCAGTTACTCATTCTTGATGATCTATTGTCCTGCTGCGTAGTATTTTTTTCAAATAGTTCTTTTAAATTACACCCCCTGCTATTAATAAATCTAGGAGCTGTACCAAGTGCATCATTAATTTCTTGGGTAAAGACACACTACCCCAAATGCTGTTCATAATAATCCTAACTTTAGTTCCTGTTTGGTTAAACTCCAAAACCATACTAGAAGAATAATTTTGACTAGAGTTGCCTAAAACAGAAATATAAGCTATATTGTCCTTTCTCGTATTATCCAGTAAGATGGGCCTAAAATCACAGCCTCTTCTCTTTTGTATCTCTGTATTAAATTTGTTGAGTAATTCAAAAGGGTAACCTCTCTGTCTAAACATATCAATCAAATGTACCATTTCAGTTTGGAATATTGTTTCCTGACTAGTTAATCTAGATATCCGTATCATTTGCCCCTTTACCACGTTTTTCTTTTGGTGGTCAGGGTGGCAACTATCGTAATGTAAGAAGGAATTACTATATAAGTTTTTTTACGGAAAATTTTAGAGTGAATTTGGCCCTCTTCCTTGTATAACTGAATTTCCAGAAACTCAATATTCTGTTTGTCGATATGATTTGTGAATTTGAAAAACTCAGTAGTATGATTCAGATATCCTTCAAATGCCTCAGCTTTGGTTTTGGATCCCTTCCAAAAAATTAGAATATCATCCAGGTATCATAAATATAACAATAATTTGGACTTATATTCTGAATTCAATACAAATGTCTGTTCCCAATCTGCTAATACCAGGTTGGCATAGATGGGTGCACATCTGGCTCCCATCGCTACCCCTGTGGTCTGTTTATAATATTCACCATTGAAGCTAATGAAATTGTTGGATAGTACCATCTCTAGTAATTCTGTTAAAAGGTATCTCTTCACTAAACGAAAATCACTGTATTTCAGCAAACTATTACTAAACATGTCCATTCCACACTGATCACTGAAAACAGATTGACTACATCAATGGTCAAAAACCAAAATTCTTCACAACCATCAATATTGGCATTCCTAACCAGATCCAAACAATGCCAAGAATCTTTCAAAATGTATGGTAGTTTACGGAGAATATTCTTACATGTAATGTCAATATAGGCCGCAAGGGGCTCGGTCTTTTAAAAAAATGTATATTCTTTGGTGATAGACAAGTTGCAGATGAAGGATTTTGGGGAGATTTAAAAACTTTATTATAAGTAAGGGAATGCCTTTGGCAATTACGCCTTGATGCATCTAATGCACCAGGCATTAATGACAGTATTTCTATAGTCTGTGTTTTCAAATATAAATCTCAGTTCATAGAAACATATATTTTTGTATATATATTTCCCTGAGTTCTCATTTTATTATGACTGAATTTTAAATTTGTGTACAGTGTACAGTTAAGGTGACACATGTTTTATTTAAGGCTGTATATGTAATTTAGTTTCATACAAACAAACATCATGATGGAAATGTAATGGACAGGTAGGCTTAATTTTTTTAAAATAGTTGGTACTCGTGATTAATTGTGTTTAATTAGGTATTTAAGTATTCATTTGGTTTATGTGTACTCTCTCTGAAGAAGCCCAATTGTGTGCAAAAGCACTTAGTCATTGTGTATTTTACTATAAAGCTGATGGTTCCTCTGCAGTGGATCTGCTGTTTCTTATAAGTTTTTTGATTTATTATTTTTTAAACTGTTTTTGGCTGTGGATTCAGTGGCAGAGTGGAGCATCGGCCAATTATTGGAGTTTTGAAGAGTTTATGTGGAACAGTGATAAGTACTGGTTCATGTGTTTTCTGGAGCAGAGCAGGTTTTAGCTCTAATTCCATGAGTATTTTAATGGCTGCTGAGATTTGCGTTGCTATTTAGACAGTGTTTTTCCATATACCCTGAGTGAAAGGGCTGTATGGGCTGTATATCGGAATTTGTTCGACTGTTCTGTTATCGTGGGGTGGAATAGCTTAATTTTTTTACACTTGATACCACTCAGTGAGCCGTATATTATTTTGCAGCTGAATAGCACAGGGGCATGTGCTTTTCTTCAGATTAACTGGTTGTGTCGCAAATGGCAAAGGTTCTTCTGTTCATGGGGCTGAACAGCAGATTTACTGATCTTCCCCGAGACACATCCAATGAACCGAGTAAATATCGTACAGCTAAACAACACAAGGGCGTGTGTTGATTAGCTTGTTTGTTTGCACCCTCAAGGGCAGCTGAAGTGGTTCCTCGTTTACTACAAGCATTACTTTTGCAAATGGTTTTTAAATAGAGCATGCAGCCTACTTTGAACAGCATATACACCACAGCATTATATTACTTGGTAAGCAGCCTTGTTAAGTTGCTACTAATACAGTTGTCATTATATGAACTTGATTTTCGTATATGAGTCACCCTGAGACTTACCAAGTTCAAGCGCTGGGAAGGTATTTCTTCATCATTTTTGGGCACAGGTTGTTCATCCTAAAGAGCTCTGTTCCTTCCCTAATTAACTTTTCTTTTTCAAAAACTTGACTGTTTATCTCAAAGAGCTCCATTTCTTCCTTGACTAACTGTTCTTTTTCAAAAAATTGACTGGGGTGGAGACCTGGTGGTGCGATGTATCTATGCTACACAGTGCTTTGTCATCACTATCGGCTGACTTTTTATAAACATTTTGTCTTTGGTTGTTACCTTATTTAACATTATGCATCTATTTGGACTGTGTGGTGGACATTTTACAAGCTGCATGCATTGTTTTTGTAATATTTAAGCTTATGTTTGAAACTAGTTCCCTCCACATCCTAGGGGTCAAAATTTGTATTATTAATTACATGACTTTTACGGTGATTGTTGTAGTGACGAAGGAAGCTCAGGGTTTATGCAAACCGTTAAAATCATTTATTTTATAACTCTGCTTGTAAAAAAGTGTGCATACAAAAGACCATATATGTATACATCATATAGTGTATATTCATGGTGCTGTGTTGAACTGTGAGGCAAAAGTGCAACAAAGGTTTTTTTTTATTTTATTTTCTATTCATTTTTTATTTTTTAATTTTTATACCAGCTATATGGATAAAATTGATGTAGTGAACAATTACCGATTTTTGCAGGTGTGAACAAATATTGATATTTGCAGGTGTTAAGTAATTGCTCACTATTTGTGTGATATAAGTTGCCCTAGGTTGGCATTTGATAAACAGCACATTGTACATTTTGTGGTTGAGGTACTGCACTAAGAAATCTTCCCTAGCACTGTATAAATTGTAGTAACAAGACTGTTTAGTGGTTGAGTGGTAATTGCATTGGAACTATTACACATTACCATGGAACAGTTGAAATCCCAATATACTGACTTTCCCACCAAATTATTTCTTTGCTACAGGCAAATGGTCCAGGTAATATGAGGGATAAGAGTAATGTTAGTATTACTAGTACACAAGCAGAATTACTAACATTATACACACCACCTGGCCCCTCTGGGTTTACCAATATCAGAATAGGAAGCAGAGGCTCAAATGGTGAATCTGATAGGCCAGGGAGACAAGGAAATCAGGAACCAGTGTTAACAACAGCACTACCAGATTTTGAGACTCTACTAGCCCCACACATCCTTCCTAGTGGGGTAGTCCTTAAACATGGTCTCGGTTATGGTAACTTTAACTCTTGATTGCAACTATTTGAGAAGCTTACTAAAAGATTTAAGACCGCTTTGGTGGTGCTGCGGTAGTGTTGTTGCCTCACAGTAAAACGCTGTCCGGTTGGATTCTCAGCTAGAGCGTCTTCTGTGTGGAGACATGCGTGAATGGGCGTACCTTCGTTGAAGGTTGTGCGTCAGGGCTGGTAACTCAGCACGTAAAAATCAACTACCAATCATTAGCGGACCGGAGTTCCGCTGTGGCAACCCCTAACTGGGAAAAGCCGAAAGACACTAAAAGATTTAAGACGCTTCAGATGGACAATGCTTTCCTAGAATGCTCTATTGAGTTAAACCAGGTACCTAGTGATTTGAGAGTTTTCAAATTACCCATGGGTATTCAGGAAAATTCTGAGGCATTTCAGGATTTGTTGGCATTATATGACCGCACAGGGTTGGACTTGATGCGGATCATTATTAGAGATAATACTGCCAAATTAATTAAACTTGAAAGCCAAATTATTGACTTTAAAACAGTATTTTCAATGATTTACTATTTGAAATAAATAAGGCATGATTCGACAAAATCCTGACTGACATAGATAAATTTGTTAAAAATGGCTTAGAAAGAAAATAAAAGAAAATTATTAGGGATACTTTAGACTATAAAGAGAAAAGAGCGTACCCCTCCAGGGATAAGAACATCAATCTGAATGTTGACAATGGTTACCAGGAGACTGCCAGAGATCCTATTGATGGATTAGGTCTGATGCTAACAGATGTTTGCGATAATACTGATGCTTTTTTAGACAGTCCACAACAACTGAAGAGATCAGACTGGTTAAGGAACCGGGCACAATATCAGAGTTATGCGGATAGCAGGACCCCGAGGTTTCAGAATTATCAACCCAAGGGGAGATGGGGAGGTCACCTCCAGACCCATTATGATCATTGGCACAATCAACAGAATTACAACAACTAGACTCTTTTTTACAAAACAGTAATGATATGCAGGATACTGAAACTACAACTGATATGTTTTTTGACAAGAGAAATGAGTTTATGTTGGAGGTAATGAATGAGTTGTTTGTACAGACAATACAACCATTTTTAATATACGGGGTGATCAGGATTTTAAAATTTATAATTATTCTGATTTCAAGATTACAGAACACCATGTTAGTTTATTCAAATGAGGGTTTTCGTTTGCCCCCACTTTTACATATGAGACAGGGAGACTTTTGAGTAACCTTAGATTGTACACTAGGCTTCTCAATCTTAGGTTGTTTTTGGTGTTAGTAACACCTTAGATGATGGTAGCAAGCACATAACTTTTAAAAGAAGCAGAGTATTAATTCCACCTCATAACCCTGCTATGATGATGTTTGAACGTCTGTGTAGTGTACAAATACGCAGATGTCTACAAAAACAAACACGGGTTAAAGGTAACCTTACCACAGCAGAACAATTTTGTCTAAGAGAACTGTCAGACAGTAATCAATACAGGGTTATGAAACCCAACAATTGAGGGGCGGTTGCTATTATGACAAATATTGACTATGACTGCAAAATGCGTTTATTATTAAATGATGCTGACACCTATGAGATGGTGTCTAAATCTGAAGTGCAACGAGCTTACACGAAAATAGATTGGCAACTTTCTGAATTTTTTTGTGAAGGAATTATCTCACATGATGAATTCAAGTTTCTTTCTGTTGAAAACCCTACCATCCCATCAATATTTGGTATTCATAAAATCCACAAAAATGCTTATTTTCCACCATTTAGGCCTATTGTAGCTGCTAGGATCTCAAAGACCGAGCCCCTCATGGCCTATATTGACATTGCATGTAAGAATATTCTCCATAAACTACCATATATTTTGAAAGATTCTTGGCATTGTTTGGATCGGGTTAGGAATACCAACATTGATAGTTGTGAAGAATTTTGGTTTTTGACCATTGATGTAGTCAATCTGTTTTCAGAGATCCCCCATCAGTGTGGAATGGACATGTTTAGTAATAGTTTGCTGAAATACAGTGATTTTCATTTAGTGAAGAGATGCCTTTTAACAGAATTACTAAAGATGGTACTATCCAACAATTTCATTAGCTTCAATGGTGAATATTATAAACAGACAACAGGGGTAGCGATGGGAGCTAGATGTGCACCCATTTATGCCAACCTGGTATTAGCAGATTGGGAACAAACATTTGTATTGAATTCAGAACATAAGTCCAAATTATTGTTATATTTACGATACCTGAACGATATTCTAATTTTTTGGAAGGGATCCAAAACTGAAGCTGAGGCATTTGTAGGATATCTGACTCAAACTACTGAGTTTTTCAAATTCACAAATCATATTGACAAATAGAATATTGAGTTTCTGGATATTCAGTTATACAAGGAAGAGGGCCAAATTCACTCTAAAATTTTCCGTAAAAAAACTTATAGTAATTCCTTTTTACATTACGATAGTTGCCACCCTGACCACCAAAAGAAAAATGTGGTAAAGGGGCAAATGATACGGATATCTAGATTAACTAGTCAGGAAACAATATTCCAAACTGAAATGGTACATTTGATTGATATGTTTAGACAGAGAGGTTACCCTTTTGAATTACTCAACAAATTTAATACAGAGATATGAAAGAGAAGAGGCTGTGATTTTAGGCCCATCTTACTGGATAATACAAGTAAGGACAATATGGCTTATATTTTTGTTTTAGGCAACTCTAGTCAAAATTATTCTTCTAGTATGGTTTTGGAGTTTAACCAAACAGGAACTAAAGTTAGGAATATTATGAACAGCATTTGGGATAGTGTGTCTTTACCCAAGAAATTAAAGATGCACTTGGTCCAGCTCCTAGATTTATTAATAGCAGAGGGTATAATTTAAAAGAACTATTTGAAAGAAATACTACGCAGCAGGACAATAGATCATCAAGAATGAGTAAATGCGGTACATGTAGTGTGTGCAAATATATTAATGATGGACCATATGTACAGATTAGCAGTTATAAGAGGTCACTTAGGTGTCCAGGACACTGCAACTGTAATACTAGGATGGTAATATATGTGGCCACTTGCCTAGCATGTATCGCATTTTACATTGGGATGACCACAAGGAAGCTTAGACTTAGAATATTGAAACACAATAGGGGCATCAAAAATAAAAAGACCACGGATGCCCTTTATAATCATAGTAGGACATGTGTTCATTTTAAAAAATTATATTCTTTGTGATAGACAAGTTGCAGACAAAGGATTTTGGGGGAGATTTAAAAACTTTATTAGAAGTGAGGGAATGCCTTTGGCAATTACACCTTGATGCATCTAATGCACCAGGCATTAACAACAGTATTTCTATGGCCTATGTTCTCAAATATAAATCTGAGTTCATATAAACATATATTTTTGTATGTATATTTCCCTGATTACTCATTTTATTATGATTGAATTTTAAATTTGTGCATAATGTTCAGTTAAGGTGACACGTTTTATTTAAGGCTATATATGTAATTTAGTTTCATACAAACAAACAACATGATGGAAATGTAATGGATGGGATAGGGCTATTTTTTTAAATAATTGGTACTCATGTGATTAATTGTGTTTAATTAGATATTTAAGTATTCATTTGGTTTATGTGTACTGACTCTGAAGAAACCCAATTGTGGGTGAAAGCACTTAGTCAGTGTGTATTTTACAATAAAGCTGATGGTTCCTCTGCAGTGGATCTGTTTGAATGATTTGCCTTACTGAAAGTACCACGTTTGGAATGAACTCCCACTTCATATCAAACAAAACCCCTATTTAGCTCTCTACCGAACAACTGCATGGTAACTGTAAATTTGCCCCTGAGGTGCCAACTATGTTCTTCTTGAAGGACAATTGGAGCAGCCTGTGGAATTAAGAAGTGAACTTGGCTAGCTTATAAGGGCCTTAGAACCATTAACCTCATAGCTTTCTATGATCCTATGATTGTTGTGACTCCACCCTACCAGTGGAAACCTCAAACTCCTCATAAACAATCCTCATCCTTGCATTATCCTGTCCCCAACCTACATCCACCTCAACTTACCCTACAGTACCTCAAACTACTCCAACTCTGATGTGCCTTAATGATCAGCAAAGAAAACTTACCTGCAACCTCACTGTGCACCACTCCAGCAACCCAAACATCCACACATGCAGAACCCTTTACCTTTCAGTTCTGTTTCTATCAGGGCACTGACCATTGCTGATTAAGTGCTCCCCCACCTGTGACCTCATTGTGTACCACCCAAATGACTGGGACATCCATTGAGACCACCTCCATCACCATTTCAAATCCTCCTCTTTCAGGTCACCAACCAATGCCTGCTCAAATTCCATACCTTGTGATCTGCAAAAGAAAACAAATTAAGCACCCTGCCTTTACAAGAATTGAACAAAGGTGAGCCTTAAACCCTATATCTTGTGTCTATGCAGCAAACCACTTATCACTATGACTCCTCCTTTAACTCCTACCTTAAATTATCTGTCAGGTATGAAAACCCTAAATTTCAAAGAAGGGCCTAAATAATGAGCTATAATCTGTATCTTCTGCCCCGTGTGTCAGCGATGTCCACTTACTGCAAAACAGTAGTAAAATGTCTGCCACTCATCCTTCTCAAGACCCCCCGAATGACCCCTAATCCACAATGCAAATTAAATCCTTTATCTCTTCTCTATGAGGCAACCTTAGCACTCTACCTTCTCCTTACTGTCTGGATTAAGCTAGCAATCAGGCCTAGGGACTCAGCAATCAGAACTCTGCAAAGAAAAAGCATGGGCTTAACCTGTGAGGTAACTTTCAGTCCATTCTGCCACTTTTGGACTATAGCAAAGACAGTTTACCCCCACTAGTAATAAAACCGCATGCAAACCGTACCCCTCAATATCTACACATACAAGCTCTAATAGCACCCCTCATGACCCCCAACCAAAGTTGGTAATCAAACCCTTTACATGGTGCCTGTCAGGCAAAGACATTATCAGTATGTCCACCCCAGTAATGCCTATATTAAACTTGTTGTCGGGACAGGAGATGCAAATTATTAACTTATAAAATAAAATTCTTCCATTCTGCCACATGTGGGCAGTAGGAAAGTAACCGTACCCCTTGTCCCACCCATGTACATAGTAAAACACCCCTTGAAGAAGCATCTCATCCCTTCCATAAGGCACCACTTCCTCCATATGAGCTCTGTGACCACCCCACATTAAAGAAGGTAATCAAACCTTCTGCCGTGTGTCTATGCGGCAAAAGGAATATCTTTATACCCGCCTCTTACCACCTACATTAAACTGGCTGCCCGGCTGGGTCTCGATAGCAAAGTCCATTTACTGCAGGCAATGGTAAAAGTCCATGCGAGCCATAGCTCTCAACCTCTTAGAGCAAAGCATCTGGACAAACCCACAAACAAATTGGGTTAAAGGTCCCAAACTGGGGAAGGGTTTTTTTTAATGTTGCTCTTACAACTCATACTGGTCTTATAAACTTTAAAGTGGTCCAGTGTCTCATTCGCATGAATTTTCTGAAGGATGGGAATTGGAATTCTAAACTCAAATGTTCGTCCTCATAGTAATTTCCAAGTGACCACCATTTGTGCATAACAGACCAAACTTTGAGGCAAAGACCTGGACATTCTGTGCATACCTCTCCCTCCTGTGAACTCTGTACATGAGAGGTATAATGCTATTGGAAAATGTCTGCCTAGCAAAGGTATGGTGCTGCACTTTCACCCACCACCCACCAACTTTCAGCACAAATGTTCTCAACCCATACCTCTCCACTTCTTAGAACGAGAAATCTGGACAAAGCCATAAACAATGGGAGAACAAGGCCCAAAACTAGGGACACTTAAATGTTGCTCTTACAAACTTAAAAGGCAGACAGAAGTTTGCATTACCATGAATTTTCAGAAGTTATTAAGCCTGAACTCAAATGGCTGCCATTATTTTTTACTGGCAACCATACCTGCAT
Organism: Protopterus annectens; assembly: GCF_019279795.1. NCBI lineage: Eukaryota > Metazoa > Chordata > Ceratodontiformes > Protopteridae > Protopterus > Protopterus annectens. Next base: position 1,399,153,608 of record NC_056735.1, read on the forward strand.
GAGAAGCAGACCAAAAACATAAGGCCAAAATCGGGACAGTCTGTAAAATCTGTACTTTGAAAGGTATGACTCAACCTCTTAAATAGAGGAACAAAGGTCCAACATAAAACAACCCTTAAATACTGCTGTGATAAACACAAAGTTGTTAAAATAACCACTCCTGTGAACAATAAGATGTCAACAAAGAAAACCAGCGAAATGAAGACCAAAACCAACCAGAAGATCACCAGGAGCACACCAATAGGAGGTACGAAGATGTTTAATAGAACAAGTCACAGCAGCAACAAACAACGAAGAACGAATGCAAAGCACAAAATAAAGTTGAACGCTCTCCAAACAAAATTAGCGTTTTCGTTACACCTTCATCAGAAACACTAATGGCAGTTACAAGATTCCTTTTATACATCATCTAATAAAAACTAATTGACAATTAACTTCAAATTAGTTAAATAATAAACAATCAAACAATCAATATGGAAACAGTATAATACTATCAACATGTGGTGAGGATGAGAATGCTGTTGACCAACTACCAAGGTATGTGTAGGCCTAAGTATACTAAAGGTATTCTAAAGGCCAACTGAGGATATCATAAACCTAAGACCTGTAGTACACTGAATGTAGGCTAGAGTAAGCAGAAATGTAGTAACAGTCAGGTGCCCCCCCCAATCCTATGTAGAACTGTAGTAACAGTCAGGTGTGCCCCCCAATGCTATGTAGAAATGTAGAAACAGTCAGGTGTGCCCCCCAATCCTATGTAGAACTGTAATAAGTCAGGTGTGCCCCCCCCAATCCTATGTAGAAATGTAATAACAGTCAGGTGTGCCCTCCCAATCCTATGTAGAAATGCAGTAACATGTATGTGTAGGTATAATAACAGTGGAGCACAGATCACCTGAGCTGGCTAAGGTAGCAGGATAGATTGTAGCATGTGTACAATATGCAGGTCTGAGTGTGTTAGGTTGGTGTGTGTTGTATATTGTGTGAGAGTGGTCAGTATGTATGCATGGTGAGGTTTGTCCTGGTGGCCATTGCCCAGTACTGCTGATGACAGGACCAAGTTCTCATAACTGCAGTGCCAAAAACAATGCTTCCCAGCAAAACACATTCCAGCAGTAAGCCATAGTAAATGTTTGGAAGTAATATGAGTCACCATCTGAAAGATGGGCATGGCATGAATGTTGGCCCAGATATACAAGCAGCACACAGGGGAAGTACCGCAGACAGACAGTGTATAATATGTAACTGTCAAATGGACACACCCTTTGAATTGTATATACAGGTTTGCAGCACATTATTTGGGCTTGTAGTAGGGAATACCAATGTCAAATGGCCAAACACTGGCAGACAACAAAGGTCATAGGAATGAAGTATTGAGAAACAGCTGATGTCCCTGCACAAGCCAGCATAGGTGGAATGCCCCATGCATATTTGTGAGTCAGATGCAAGTAGTATCCATAGCACACATGCACCCAGCTCACCCCACCACCACCCACAGGTACCTCTCTGGTCTTATCCCTGCTGTTGGGAATGAGTACAATATGACCCCCACCTGTGTATGACAATAGAGAAATAATGTAGCATGCAGAGCAGGTGTCCCATGCAGGTGTGTCCCTAGCAGTAAGCAGCACACTGCCAGCATCCACACCACTGGATCAATACTGACAGAAAGTATTGGCATGAACACCTTGCACACCTACCCTGTCACCTCAGGGGAATATAGTGTATTGCAGTCTGGGACTGTAGGAGTGACAGAATTAAACAGCCTGCTACAGATGGCCTGCATCACTACCAAATGGCCTACAGTCCTCTGCCAAAGGCATGTGTCTCACCTGTACTGCCAATGTATGTTATGTCATGGACACCCAAATAACACACAACACAGTCCACAGAACCCAAATACAAGGCCATGTGGACAAATCACAGTAACACATCCACCATGTCCTACTGCATGCTGTGGACCAACACCAAATTACTGCTGGGATGAGGTGATAACTACAGGGAACATATCATATAATGTTTGCATAATGTATGGAAGAGGATAGAATAATGGGGGGGTGGGAGCATGGGCAGCATGGAGTGTGTGAAGTCTGATACTCAGCCGTGTGCACATACTATCCGTGGCTGCAAGCACAAGACTGGGTGGCTACTAACCTGCTTGTAAACCACAAGTTGAAGGGAAAATTTCCAGAATTATGACCCCTGCCACTGGGTAACCTATGTGAATCTGTACAGCTGTGAGGTATGTCCACAGCAAGATATGGCTATACTATCACATCGATGGATGTACAAGCATGGGATCCTCAGCCACCATTGTAACAAGGTGCTGAACCATTTACACAGACCCAGCAGCAAGTGTCTGCAGCTTTCCTCCAGAATGGCATTATTGTGCAAGAATATGTAGGCTGCTGACCACAATACTGGACAAAGCTGCATTCACCCTGTGTTCCCAGGACATCACTGCAAGCAAATATGTATACATGACACTACCTGATGATATAAAACATCACAGTGTATAACCGTACATATGTCTGAATATCTCTGCTAACACCACGACCATGTAGCAGAAGCAGCACAGACACAATTACCTATAGTAACCCACTATCCTTTGTCCATTTTGACCCCATATTGTCAACCAATCTACAGATATCCTGCAAAAACAGTTTGCTAGCTGTAGGTATATAACACAAAAGCCTGCACTGGAGTACAATCTACCTGAAATGGATTCACACATATAATACAGAAGGTCATACTGGGTATGTTGCCACACAAGAGAAATGAAGGCCATGTCAGACAACAAAATACTGAAAGGTCATACTGGGCATGCTCACATGCATATAGAAATGAAGCCCATGTCTGGCAACAACAGAGGACCATACATATCTGACAGTCGCAGATGTTAGTGCATATACTTCTCAGTACACACCTGTCATGCTTTGCACACACATTGGATATAAATACACACATATATCCAAGGACAACAAAATATAATAGGCCACAATTACACATACATAGATATGTGGAAGAGAGTGACAGTGACAAAGAGCCTCCCATCTTGAGGCTTGTCTAACCCAGCACACATCCAGTTGGCTAAAACCACATGATGTGCAAATGTCAATCACTGTAGACATTTGCCTCTGGTATCCCTCAGCACTATAGTGTCTGTGGTGCTTGTGCTAACTGTGTAACATGACTGTACATGTCAGTAGTCATCTAGCAGTTGTATACAAGTACCTATGGAATATAAACCTGTGTGTGCCTGAGTGTTGTGTGTCTGCCTCTAGATGAATGGGTTATGGCCAATGCACACAGACTGCACTCCCTTTTGCCCTACTATGGCAAGCCTGCTGTCATTCACTTTGAAATGCACCTTTGGAGAAGGAGTAGCCCAGTAATCTCTGTGACGTGTATTATAACTGTGTAATGCTGTAGTGTGATGTACTAGTTAGGCAAGACTTCCAGAACCAGACATGGCAATTGTGAGACTTGGTGTGTGTGTGTGGGTGTTTGTGTGTTTGTCATTTGTATCCTGTGTGGACGTGGCTGTGAGTGTGTAACAACTGGACTCATTGTGGAGCATTTTTTGCAAATTTCTTATATAGTGGACCTATTATATGTCACAATGTCCACCTTACAAGGATAACAGATATCAAACAGCAGTGAGGCTGGGGTTGACAATCCATACCCCTACATGTGACATCAAGGCTTGGCGAACAATTTAGGCAACCCTTGTATTAGCCAGAGAACACTCTTTACCCATGTCTCATACACAAACACACTCGACTAGGCAACAACCATTATGTTTGTAGTTCCCTGCATATTGCCCATAGGTAGTAACCATGGTGTGATTACAGTGGACTACAGAGGGCATGGCACCCTGTCCCATCACTACAACAGGCACATAACTGCATCCAGTGCTCCTTCACAATGTTCCCCACTGGATGCCTGCAACAACTATAGTGCCAGCAAATGTAACCCACAAAGGAGATACCATGCCTTATACACATGCCCTGTATGGACAGATGCCACTGACACCAGGGCATACCTGTATCATGCTGTCAATGTAGGTGCAGGGTCAACCTGTTGTTCATTGGCAGTTCCCACCACATGAGGATAGGAATGGCACATCTGATGATAACAATCTGTGTACACAACATGCCATAGACACCCCAGGTACACATCCACATGTCACAGAACATGCATGTGGATCATTTGCACATCTCTGACACCATCCATGTCATGTACTATAAAACACATACATGGCAAGCATTGCACAGCACTTTCCACCCACAATAGTAACCCAGATGACTGGATGGTGAATACAATACCCACCTGTGTGGGCCAGTCCAGACACTACACCCCTGAGCCACACTGTAGACCATTTTCATGTGGTCTGATGCCAAGGTATACCCTTTACCTAGCCTTGTACAGCCTTCTGGCACAGTCAGCCACTACACACCTGTGAAGCAATGCATCCATGCATGCCAGTACTGGCAAACTGTGTCTGTGTGTGTGTGGAGTATAATGATTTTGACGCCATTCACACTCACTACAACTCCCATTGGCCTACTGAAGCATACCTTCTGATGTCAGACATTTTCACATACCCTTTGCCCATATATCATCCTGATAACTCCTGAGGTGCATGTGATACCTGCGTATTACTGTAATGTGGCAAACTTGCTAGTTAGGAAGTCTAATCCTGACCGTGCCAACTGTGATGATGTGTGTGAGGCCCTGAGAAGGTGTGGCTGTGTCGATGTTAACACCTGTTCATGTGGACAGGCACATGTACTATACCTACCTTATCTCTCCTTTATCACTGTTGCAGATATCACTCACCATCGAATATACCTTTGGACAGCTCCCCAACATATAAGCTCTTTGGTGCATGCAATAACTGCATAGACATGTGATAGCAATACATAGTCAAGCAGGGGTTTGGAACCCTGTACTGGTAAGTGTGTGACACAAACATGCTTAGATTTTACTCTCCCACCCCCTACCTGTCTTTCTTTGTCTCTCTCTCTGTCTCTCTCACTCCCTCTCTGGTGGATGTGGAGAAGTATGCCTGCTTGCTTAGGCAGCAGCTTGTGTTTTGTAAGTGATGCTCATGAACAGCTAATGGCCTCTGCACGAATTACAGTCCCCCACTAGCTGATTGCATATGGAACAGCTGTGTTAACATTCCCATAGCCAATTGCATGGAAACACACTCCTATACCTAGGAACATCATGTGGGTGTTGGGCCTTTTCATTCACTGTGAGCAGGACCTCATGTCGGTGTTTGGCAAACAGCATCACGGATGGTATTGGGATATACTTCTAACAACATACACTGTGAAGACAGGCCAACAAACAGGCGGGGGATGTTCCAGACATGACTACAGAATGTAAGTGTTGCTCTTCTGCATTTGGAGTAATGTTGGTTTAACAGGGTCTGTGTGGATATGCCTGGTCTACATGATTTAATACCTGTCATGACAGTGTTATGTGTTTGAGGAAATTCTCACCTGTAGGGTTATCTGCAGAGTCGACAGTGTTTGGAGTCTTATCTTTCTTGTGTTACTCACAGATCACCCATCTTAGAACTGCAGAAGCATAGACTGAGGATTGCAGTCAGTACATGGTGACAGCCATGAGAGTTACTGACTTCATATCCCTCGTAGGACATATGTCACAACAAACCCTGTTACAACAGTAAATGTATGTGGGTATCACAGCAACATGCCAATATTGGCCCAGTGTTTGTGCCTCCAGCCAGAAGTCTATCAACCTTTGTACATATGTCATGCAGTAAGAGGTGCATATGTTCTGTACACCATTATTTATTGACATCATACCTAATAAGAAGCCAGTCAGATATCAGACTGATAGACATGTTATGTATAGTAGGGGTTATTTCTGAGGACATAACCTGGGCATTCTGTGGTTGCATGTAAAGTAATGGGGTCTGTATACTTATGGTAATTGTCGACAGTATGTGTATTGTGAATACATACCTTGGCCTGTGTACAGACTGTGGTAGATGTCATTGTTCTTGGTCCTGTTCTATCTGATGTTACATGCTGCTCCAGTATATGGTATATTGGCTCACATGTTGGTAGGGCCAAACACACACGTGTACCATACCACAGACAGGCATTGGACCACACTGTGTCGTGATCCAGTATATGTAGGGTTAGTGTGTGAGTGGCACATATGAGGATGGTGTTGATCAGACAGTCCATATAGTGTAATATTAAGCTTGTGTACCATATGTGGCTGTGTTTACATTGGTTGTGGGTATGCACTTTCACACAGGTGTCTGTTACTCAGTGCTGTGACATGCCTGTAGAGCCTGCTATATTTGCAGGTGCATGTGTATTCCCCCATAAGAAATGTAGGCCAATGTTGTGGCAGTCTGCCTGTAGTTTGCACAGTGCTTTGTTACATGCCTAGCAGTTTAGCGTAATTAACCAGTGTGTTGTTATGTCCAGATATTTGCAAGATGTACTGCTGCAGGCCACCATAACTGTTGTGTATTTCTGACAAAGCAGTGGGATTCTGTACAGATGTATGTCACTAACTACTGGGTAGTATGTGACCATGTGACCTGTGCACCACCAGTTATTATGTGCCAGGACAAAGGAGTGTGTGAATCCACAAACTATGTGGGCATATGTAGTCCAGTATTTACATGATATACCCATGTACATGGCTGTTAACATCCACATTGTCAGACTTGGTCCACATGTCTCACATGAAGGAGATCAGTGTATACCTCTGGACTGACAAGAGAGTGCCAGACCATCCACATATATTAGTCATATCTCTGCTGTAGTCCACAGGTTCATCACTGTGCTATCAGTGGTACTGTACTATGTCGTCCTTAGGATGTCTGTCAGTAGCCGATGACATACATGTCAATAGCAGATGTGACCTCCCACACACAACATGCCTGTTAAGACAACCCCTGTTACAGTAGCAACAGTCTACACATATACCTGCAATACATACATGACATCCTCTTACACTAAGAGGTTGAGACTATTGGTGCTGAAGTAGGACTCCACTCCATGTTCTGGACATATGGTAAACATATATGTGTGTATATATATATATATATATATATATATATATATATATATATATATATATATATATATATATATATATATCCATAAATCTATATAAGTATATAGACATATACATATATATATATGTATATATATATATATATATATATATATATATATATATATATATATATATGTACATATATATACATGTACAAACACATATATATATATACATATACACATCTATATATCTCTACACATATACAGATATATAGATATATATATGCACATATAGTTATAGGTATCTACATATATATTGACATAAATAGCTATATCTGTATAGATATGTATGCACATATAGTTATAGATATCTACATATATATTGACAGAAATAGATATAGCTGTACATATATAACAAACACCCTGGGTTAAATGACATGGTTTCTTTGAAACCAGTCTTAAAATTAAGAGCTGCTAAACTTTGATTTTTATTATTGCTCTAAAACGTTTGGCCAGTAGATGTCACTGTTTCATTAAGATCTCTACACAACAGGCTTTTACAGATTTACTATTGTTCGCTTTTATCAGTATTTTTTATATGAAAGTTTTAAATGTTTTTTAATATTTTTAATGTTTTTAAATGTATTTAATGTGAATTTACATCCCATATCTAGCTAAAGTATTACTTATTATTTTTACACTTGTACTGAATGGTAGTTCTATTCAGACAGGATCTGCATGCATTGTTTCCTATGACACCTATTAAATATTTTAGTTTCTTAATATGTCTTAAATTGTGGATTGGTTACTTAATGGACCTATTAAGGACTATATATAAAGGACTAATTTTTGTTGGTATGCTCATCTGATGAAGTTGCTGATGAAAATGCTGTGGTCCAGTTTAAGGCGTTTTGTTGTTTTTTGTGTGTTCATTAAAGTTGGTTTGCTACCTGGTGAACCCTCCAGTGCCTTATTTTTTGGTTACATGTTGCATACATGTCAACTGGATCACCTCACTGGCCATTTGCAGGAGGCACCCAGAGGACTGGCTAATGCAAATCACTCTCACCCTGAGGATCACCACAGTGGTGTTTGTAGATAGATTGCCTACTGGCACATGGCAGGTGGCATGACAGCACTGTACACACATCCCCTACACTTCCCATCTCTCCATGGACAATATCCAGGTACACACCTATGACCACCTACAGCGATGCATCTCAGTACTGACAAATGTATACATGTGCATTACTGAGGATAGTACACCTTTAGTTGGGAATACCATGAGGGCTTTCACACCCCCTGCAACACCCATTGCCATAGTTAGATGTGGCTGCTGCTGTATCGGACATTACATGTACCCTGTTACACTCTGCTGCATAAAGGCTACTTGAGCCTTGCAGTACCAGCACAACACTGTTGTACAAATGGGTTGATAGGCATGCGATACCCACTGAGTTCTGGCAAGTGTGTGTATGTGTGCTTGTCTGTATATCTTTAGAGAACAGCATTCCAAGGCCACATACACCTATTACAATATGCATTGCCACACAGTATTATTGATAGTGATGTTGCTGCCCATAGGAGAGGCATGACAATGCATCACCCTACTATGCCTGTGGCATGTGCATTAAATGCATATCCCTGTAGTACCACTGTTGGGATGGACAATGGGTTGTATCGCAGTCCTGGTCAATGTGTGATGGTGGGTATGTCAGAGTCTCATCATGGGTTCCAGTCCATACAATATCCTCAGTGGGGTGTGGGTGCTGTGTACACTGTCATTACACCATGGTATCCCCATTACATGTCCCATGTACCACTGTATGGTGACCACTGTCACCATCAACCAAACAGGTAACTGATAGTACAATCCAGCCCAGTTATGCATGTGTTGTGGGTAGCCTACCTGTAACACATTGGACACATTGATAAGTTTGTTAGCACTGACAGGCCCAGGTCCCTCGGATGTGTGTGTGCCTGTTATGTGTCTGTTAATGTGTATATGATGGTATGTCACACTATGTATTGTCCATATTCAACCATTACATCCCCCATTATCATACTGTACATGCCTGGGGATGTTCTGCATGTAACATGTAACCTGGAACACACCTCATCCTAAATGCTGTGTGGTGTGTGAAATTAAAGCCACACACATCAGTAGCACTACATACCTAGGTAGGGGTCTAGTCCCAGTGTTGCCAAGTAAGAGTGTGCGTGTATGTGGAGGGATCTACTTCAGACTGCTGATTATACATGTCCCAGGGGGTTACCTGTCCATGTGGCACAGGCAGTAACTGTTATACAGACCTGTGACATTTATTCAGCTGTACCCAGGATATGGCGCACCCATGATGTCACCACAGTGTCATACACCTTGTGAGATATGACAACAGACCATCCTCCTGCCGACACATGTACACCTACAACACAAATGGATAACATTATGGAGACCACAATCACTCAGTGTTACTAGGGTATTCTGATGAAGCTACAAGAGGCTTGTGGCGAAAACGCTTCTTTAAAAAAAAAAATTAACTATTTTTTTTTTTTTTTTCTTTTCTCCAAGGTTGCCGTGGCTTTGTGGTTTTCTACTTTTTTACTAACAGCTATAATGCATCATGGCTGGACAGCTACACTACCTGACATGTAAGCATTAAACATTACTGCTGACAACATGTTACACAGCAGTACATTGGTACACTGTAGTACAGTCACCATGTGCATCAGAACCACATTAGCCTGTCCATGCATCGTTATGGAGGACAGGGATGTGGCACAGGTATCATCATATGCACAGGGTCTGTTGTTGGTTTGCCAGAGACCTAGGGTGGGCCATATGTTTGACACCATGTGTGTGTCTATTTGCTGATATGGGTGTGGTGATGTGGTGTGTGTAGGTATGTGGTTGCCCTAGGTGTGTTTGTATAGTGTGTGGGTATGCATGCACACAGTTCTGCCATATGGCTGCCCTATACAGGTGTTTCTTGGACAGCTGCAGACCATACCTGGCAGGGTGTGCAGTTCACCTCCTCCCATCATGGACATGCAGACTGTGCCTGCCAGGGGTTCCATGGGCATGTCCAGGTACAGGCTTCAATGTGCTACTCTCCCCTGATGATGATATATGTCTGCTGGAACTAGGTCCCTCCTAGGACTGGCCAGGGCCATGTGCACTTGGCCTGCTGTGGTGTGGTGTGGGCAGCACCCCCCTGCAGTGCTGGGGCTGGAACTGCCACTACGGGAGCGGCTTTGTGTCCTTGCATGTCCACATCGACTAACAGATGTTGGTGTTGCTGGCCTACATCCATGACGCCGTTGCCCCACTTCGATCACATATTCTAGTATGGAGAATCTATGGTCGATGAGGCCTACCATCTCACCCAACTATCTATCCATGACCTCAGTATAATCATGGAGGGCACCTGCAAGGTCATGGATGTTGTCACTTACAGATGAGAAAGCAGCCCTCTGCAGCCTCAGACCCAGCCTGGTATACAGTTCCATACATGCCTGTGCCCCCATGACAGTCTGAAACATGTGTCTGGTGGTAACAGTTGTGGCACTTCTGCCAGGGGCATGATGACCAGCTGCCCTTCCACGAGCACCCCAGTACATCTACCTATGTGGTGCCCTGCTGGACATCTAGCTATGCCTACTTTGTCCAGACACAGCAGGCATAGATACCACACTCTCCTGTGCATTGCCACCAACTGGCAACTGTTCATCTGCTATGGCCACTGGTGATGGGGTATCTGTAGGCACTGTGACTGTGTGTGGGGTTGTTGTGGAATAACAGGGGGATTTCAAATGATGGCACAGTTTTGGCCTCTGACAACCCCACCTGTGCCTCAACAGACCTATCATCATTTTTGGTGTCTGTATGGACACCATCATCAGACTGCTTGCAGGAGGGACCCTGACCCACCTCGCCACCTGTGAGGGGAAAACAAGAAACACACTTTAAGACCTGTATGGCATTGCATAACAGTACACACATATACAAACACACACACACACACACACACACACACACACACACACACACACACACACACACACACACACATACACACTGAAATTTCACCATAATACCTTCCTGTTCCTGAGTTTACAGACAGTCCCAAGTTTAGTCATGTAAGTTCCCCATCCTGTATCACACTTGGTAGCATACACTCATTAATACCACTCATTAATGTATCATTCTTCTAAATGCCTAGACAAGTGAGCACAACACATGACCTGTTACTCCATTACCTCTTTGACTTGATTGGAGTAGGTCTTACAAGGCCTCACTGCTGTAATCCAGTGTTCACCTTGGGTATGTCCGGACATTGTGAGCATGGCCCCCATATGTTAGAGGCTACTACGTTCACTCAGTAATGTCACGCACTGGAGTGTCATATGTAACTATTACTCAGTAGATGCAAGATCTGCTGCTCAATCAACTTATTATGTGGACAAGAGTAATATTTGGATACACTCCCTGGTGTTGTCTAGTAATTCCCCAATGCATCTGTAGTGCTGCATATGTGGGTAGTCTTTCACCGTTCTGCTGAATGCAAGTTTAACAGTATACTTGCTGTCTAGTTTCCCTCTCAATGCATGTTCCATGCTACAGACCTTATTATACTATCAGCTGTCCTGAGATCACATATCAGACAAGCATTCCTGGTGTCTCATGTGTCAGTCCATGTCCATGTACTGCACGATTCCAAAAGGAAGTACTGATGTATGAACAACCCCACAATCACACATGTGCATACATGGACACCCACACAAACACACACACACACACACACACATGCGCACACACACGCACATCCTACATGCATCAACCCCTCTCCACTCCACCAGATTGCACATACAGACAAAATAACCCCCCCACACACAGACCTACAGGTGAGGTTGCACAAAGATAGTACACACAGACCTCTCATTATCCATCTGTCAACATGTATAACATATGGTACTCAGCATGCAGTGCAGCTATAGTCAATCCATGCTAGCAACAGTATACATGTGTGTGATGCATGGGCTGTGTTAGTAGGTGATGCCCCTTCCCTTGGAAAACACTGCACCCATGTACACAGTATTGCTGTGCACCTGTTCTGCACCTTGACATGTACTGTGCACCATACCTCACAGGTGTACACACCATTGCTAAATGTGTATTACTGTGTCAGTTATGTCTGCTCTAATGCTCACAGCCCCTATGTGTTTGTCCAACACATACCTGGGATGATATGTGGACAGATGTCATTTGTGAATGCCTGATGTCTGATTTACAGATCTCAACATCAGCAGTGAATGTATGACCAATATGATACTATTACACTGACAACTATCAAACCTTACCGTGGCTATGGGGAGTATACACACCCTTACTGATATAACGCCCTATTCCTTGATATGCCATGGGACCACATCACTGCATATGTTAACATTACATGAGCCTGATAAGTGACATATGTCCTGTGCATTCAAATGCAGCATCTAACAAATGTGTTAGTTGTGCTGATGCTGACAAGGATGTATACACCTCGTGGGTGCATATGTGTGCACGCCCTTATGATGACAGTTTGTTGCACTGACTGTTATGTGTACTACACCAGTCACTACTCTTGGCAGGGGTATACTAGCATGGGCCATCTGCATTTGCCAGTATATGGTCAGTCTGCCCTACATATGTCCCCCAACTCTGAATGATTGCAAGGTCAACTCATGTGCACATCCCTTGGAGTTCACACACTGCCGTCTCTATTGCTATGGAGTCAGGGTTACATCTGCCACAGTTCCTGAACCTAACTGTGTGCAGATACAGCCATTCTTAGCATCCTTAGGATCCCTGCTGCAGTGCACTGGTGTGTCATGATGACACCCTGTCCCCACCTTCAGCCTTTTTGCAGATGCTTGACAACTATGGCCTACACATGTGTGTCAGTTTGCAGTGTCCCAAACAGTGAACACCATGTGTAACAGCCTAGTCCTAGCTAATGAATGGCAAACATACAAGTGTATACTGGCACATGCATAGTACAGCTGGGGATGGAGGGCCTATGGTGGGGTGAGGCATTGGTTGTGCAGCACATGTATCTTACATGATACTGTCTGTAGGTTTCCAACGTGGCCATGGCACACCAGTACAAATTGCAACTCATGAGTTTTGGGGACCTCTTCTGTTATGCATACACTAACTGTAGAGAGGCCTGGCTGATGTTTCCTGTGGTGCAATTGTCACATCTGATTACCCTAACCCATAGGCCATATGCTTGCAGAGTCCAGGCAATTGTTGACATGGGTACTGCACAGCCAGTACTTGCTAGACATTCCTGCAACCTCCTCAGTGTTGTGGCATGTTACTAGGCAGTCCCCAAACCAGAAAGTCTGCAAGGATGGCAGGTGCATAGGCTCAAACAGCAAAGTCAGAAACAACAAAAACAGCCAGCACTCAACTAGAGCAAATATCTGATTTTAATGTACAAAAACAGACCGGTTTTGGCCCACAGGCCTTTTTCAATGTAAAACACATCAGTACATTCCCCATGTTATATACCATCAAATATTGCGATAATTATATCTCATTAAACAATTATTACAAATGTTCATTAAGACCAGGTGGAAACAATCCCCCCAATTTTACTATCCAAGACTTCTCTTTTTATTTAAAACATTATGCCAGATCTATGAAATAATAATAAATTTAAACTTCACTGTTTTGTGTATAATAGTATGTTTGTACACGGCATTAGCCAAATATTTATTTCTAATGCTACTCATATGTTCTGAAATATGCAATTTTAGTGGTCTGGAAGTTTGACCTATATAAAAGGCTGTGCAAGAGCAGATGGCCAGATAAATAGCCCAATCACTATTACAATTACCAAACATTCTGATAGAGAAAACCCTAGATGTATTTGTACTTGAAAATTCTTTGGATGAACATATACATTTACAAAGAGAACAATGGCCACAAGGATAACAACCCACCACTTGTGTACCATCTATAGTGGTTTGTATAGAATTTATCAAGGGTGAAAAATGTTTATAATGGCTAAAATAACTATTTAAAGTTTTCCCCTTTCTAAAAGAAAAAGAGCATCTCTGCCCTAACAACTCCCCTAACTTATCATCTGTTAGTAGAATGTCCCAATGATGTTGTATCATATCCAAAAATCTATGACTGTTCCTACCATAAGTGGCAGTGAATCATATTTTGTTGCTAGAGCAAGGGCCCCTATCTTTGTATTTCAAAAGCTCCCTTCTAGAATATGATTGTACTTCCCTACTTATCTACCTAACCTGTGCCAATGAATAACCATGTTCAACAAAACAACCTATAAATTCATTATCAAAATATATATATTCTTCAGTATTGGAACAGATTCTATGTATTCTCATAAACTGTGATTTGGGTATATTCGCTGTGATATGTTTAGGATGACAACTGGATGCGTGCAGTAGAGATTTAGAATGATGGGGTTTTCTATATAATGTACTAGACAAAGTGCCATTAGATTGTTTGGACACTTTGACATCTAAAAAAAAAATAGATGTATTATCATAGTTTACTGTAAACCTGATACCCCATTTATTTTCATTCAAGTATTAAACAAATTCCTGTCTTCTTCTTCTTCTTCTTTCAGCTGCTCCTGTTAGGGGTTGCCACAGCAGATCAACTGTTTCCATTTCTTCCTGTCCTCTGCATCTTGCTCTGTCACACCAACCACCTGCATGTCCTCTCTCACCACATCCATAAACCTTATCTTAGGCCTTCCTCTTTTCTTGTTACCTGGCAGCTTCATCCTTAACATCTTTTTCCCAATATACTCTGCATCCCTCCTCAGCACATGTCCAAACCAACGTAATCTTGCCTCTCTGGCTTTGTCTCCAAACCTTCCAACCTGGGCTGACCCTCTAATATACTTATTCCTAATCCTGTCCAACCTCGTCACACCCTGTGCAAATCTTAGCATCTTCAACTCTGCCACTTCAAGCTCTGACTCCTGCCTTTTTGTCAGTGCCACTGTCTCCAACACATATAACATAGCTGGTCTCACTACCCTCTTGTAGACCTTCCCTTTCACTCTTACTAGTACCCGTCTGTCACAAATCACTCCTGACACTCTTCTCCACCCACTCCATCCTGCCTGTACTCTCTTCTTCACCTCTCTTCCACACTCACCATCTGAACTGTTGATCCCAAGTACTTAAACTCATTCACCTTCACCACCTCTACTCCCTGCATCCTCACCATTCCTCTATCCTCCCTCTCATTCACACACATATATTCTGTCTTAGTCCTGTTGACCTTCATTCCTCTTCTCTCTAGTGCATATCTCCACCTCTCCAGGGTCTCCTCCACCTGTTCCCTACTCTCACTACAGACCACAATGTCATCTGTAAACATCATAGTCCACAGGGACTCCTGTCTGAGCTTGTCTGTCAACCTGTCCATCACCACTGCAAATAAGAAAGGGCTCAGAGCTGATGCTTGATGTAATCCAACCTCCACCTTAAACACCTCTGTCACTCCCACCACAGACCTCACAGCTGTCACACTGCCCTCATACATATCCTGTACCACTCTTACATACTTCACTGACACTCCCGACTTCCTCATACAATACCACAACTCCTCTCTAGGCACCCTGTCATATGCTTTCTCTAAATCCACAAAGACACAATGCAACTCCTTCTGACCTTCTCTGTACTTACTTTTCCATCAACACTCTCAGAGCAAACATCACATCTGTAGTGCTCTTTCCTGGCATGAAACCATACTGCTGATCACTAATCATCACCTCCCTTCTTAACCTAGCTTCCACTACTCTTTCCCATAACTTCATGCTGTGACTGATCAGTTTAATCCCTCTGTAGTTACTACCGCTCTGCACATCACCCTTATTCTTAAAAATTGGTACCAAAACACTTTTTTTCTATTCCTCAGGCATCCTCTCACTTTCCAAGATTTCATTAAACAATCTAGTTAAAATCTCCACTGCCATTTCACCTAAACACCTCCATGCTTCCACAGGTATGTCATTGGGACCAACAGCCTTTCCGTTCTTCATCCTCTTCATAGCTATCCTTACTTCCTCCTTGCTAATCCACTGCACTTCATGATTCACTATCTGCACATCATCCAACCTTCTCTCCCTCTCATTCTCTTCATTCATCAATCCTTCAAAGTACTCTTTCCATCTGCTCAACACACACTCTCCTTGCTTGTGAGTATGTTCCCCACATTATCTTTTATCATTGTTACCTGCTGCACATCTTTCCCATCTCGGTCCCTCTGTCTAGCTAATCTGTACAGATCCTTTTCTCCCTCCTTAGTGTCTAGCCTTTCATACAACTCTTCATACGCCTTATCCTTAGCCTTCGCCACCTCTCTCTTTGCCATGCACCTCATCTCCTTATACTCTTGTCTACTTTCTTCATCTCTTTGACAATCCCACTTCTTCTTCTCCAGCCTCTTTCTCTGTATACTCTCCTGTACTTCCTCATTCCACCACCATATCTCTTTGTCTTCCTTCCTCTTTCCAGATGTCACACCAAGCACCTTTCTAGCCATCTCTCTTACTATCTCTGCTGTAGTTGCCCAGATATTCAGTAACTCTTCACTGCCACCCAGTGCCTGTCTTAACTCTTCCCTGAACATCACCTCACAATTACCCTTTTTCAATTTCCACCATTTGATCCTTGGTGCTGCCCTCACACTCATCCTCCTCTTCTTGATCACCAATGTCATCCTACAAACCACCATCCTATGCTGCCTAACTACACTTTCCCCTGCCACCACTTTACAGTCTCCAATCTCCTTCAGATTGGCCCTTCTACATAAGATATAATACACCTGTGTGCATCTTCCTCCACTCTTGTATGTCACCCTATGCTTCTCCCTCTTGTTAAAATATGTATTCATCACAGCCATGTCCATCCTTTTCACAAAATCCACTACCATCTGACCTTCTACATTCCTTTGCTTAACACCATACCTACCCATCACTTCCTCATCCCCTCTGTTCCCTTCACCAACATGCCCATTGAAATCTGCTCCAATCACCAGTCTCTCACCCTTGGGTACAGTCATCACCACTTCATCTAACTCACTCCAAAAATGTTCTTTCTCATCCATCGCACACCCAACTTGTGGAGCATATGCACTAACAACATTCATCATTACACCATCAATTTCCAGCTTCATAAACATCACTCTATCCGACATTCTTTTCACCTCCAAAACACTCTTAGCATACTGTTCCTTCAGGATAATGCTTACGCCATTTCTCCTCCCATCCACACCATGATAAAACAATTTGAAACCACCTCTGATACACCTAGCCTTGCTCCCTTTCCATCTGGTCTCTTGCACACACAATATACCAACCGTCCTTCTGTCCATCATATCAGCTAGCTCTCTCCCTCTACCAGTCATACTGCTGACATTCAAAGTTCCGACCCTCACTATCACAGTCCTAGCCTTTACCTGCCTTCGGGCATGCCTTCCGCCTCTTCTCCTCCTTCAGCCAACAGTAGCCCAATTTCTGCTAGCACCCAACAAATTCATGTAAATATACAATATCTGACTTCCACGTCATCCAGCAGTCATCCAAAAACCTTGGCCAGATGTCAGTCTCACCAAGAAAAATATTATGATGTATATCATAAATTATTATCGGTTCCAAATACCCCATAAAGTGGTCAGCATATATGAGTGCAAACAATGCCCCCTTAGCTGTACCCTTCAGTTGCAAAAAACATTTGGTATTGAAGAAAAAAACATTTTTAGATAACACATGCTACATTAAGCATAACAAGAAAGTATTGAAACAAGGGCTATATAAAGCCATTTTGTTTATCCAATTCTCTAAAGCACACAGCCCAGCCCAGTGAGGAATACTGGTATATAGAGACATAACATCTAAAGTGTATAATAACCAAGTAGATTCTAGTTGGGTATCAGAAATGATATTCAAAAATTCAGTAGTATCTTTTATCCTTGCTTTCACTCCTGCTAAAAGTGGCTTCAAATAAACCAACAAATAAGCAGACAAGGGTTCATTTAAAGAACCCTGGCCGGATACAGTTGGTCTACCCGGTGGTTGCTGCATATCCTTGTGTATTTTAGGGAGGAGGTAAAAATATTGGGACGATGGATTCTTAACCTTCAAATGAAACATTGTATGTTTATCAATAATCCCCTCACTAACAGCAGATTCAAGAAACATATTCATTTCTTTTTTAAAATCAGAAGAGGGATCTTGAGATATGCATGCATAGAATCTTTTATCTTGCAGCTGTTTATTAGCTTCAGTGATGTATAAAGATTTATCCATAATCACAGTTGCTCCACCTTTATCAGCTCAAACTATAACTATATTTTTGTTATTTTTCAGCTGTGTCAAAGCATTCCTTTCTTCACTAGACAAATTAGAAGGAGAAACATGTTCTAGACCATTATACCCAAAATGTAGGTCCTTAAGTACACATTTCTGAAATATTTTTACATTCTTATTCATAGGTGGAATAAATGTTGATTTATGAAACTTAAAGCCACGATTTTCACTAGCAGGTTCCCCAATCTTAAAATATAGTGTCAAATTAAGTAGTCTGCAAAAAGCATAAAAATCTTCCACATAGACACCCTCAGGAACAAAAAAAACAAGAATAAAATTGAGGCCCTTGCTCAGCAACAAATTTTCAGATAAAACCTTTGAAGAGATGTTGATTACACTACTGGGAGACACTGTCTGGGTTTCAGAAAGTTCAGCATGGCTTCCAGGGATCCATCAATCCCTATTTATGGACTTATGTTTCCTACCCCCCTCCTTCTTTTCCTAAAGGTAAAGGGGCCAAGTCAGAATTCAATAACATATTATCTTGCATTCCCATACATGACTTTTTGGTAGCTGATGGCGTTTGCTGTTTATCTACCTCCGTATCCGTATATCATGACTCTTCTCCTGAGGTATCACTTATAGATTTTTTCATTATAGACTTATTACTTTTTCTTTTGGGCCCTGTAGACATGAATTCCTTCTGAGCAAATCTGACATTCTTACTCTGTTTACCATTTTTAGTAAACTCAAAGGGCTTACCTAATTGGTAGTCCCTTGAGTCTCTATTAAATTTGCCAATCTTTCTTTCTTTTAAACTTTGTTCAAAGAGAAGCAATTCACTCTCATTTTGTTGAAACATTCTTTATAAATAACAGAACCTTCAAAAGACTTAACTTTTTCATATATCTGAGCAACTTCTAGTATATATGAATCTATTTTTTGTTCATAAAAATCATATAAGGTCTTCACAAACTGTAAAGTAGTTGTTTGTTGAATATCTGCCCAAATGACAATAACACATCATCCACTTGACTAAGGGTTTGATATGGACTCTAAGGCCCCTAGGAGTAATTTCTTTATCTTAATAGGCCTTAAAGAGTCTTAAATGCCACACAAAAGATTTCACATTTTTCATGTGTCTAATAAGCTGGTCAAACAAAGACAAAAGTTTGGTCTGAATTATTAGCTGTCTGACTGTTAATCACATTTATACTCCCCATCCCAAAAACTTGGATGTCTTCTTTATCTTCTGACAGCCCCTTCAAAATAGCCGTTAGATCCATACTTAGGTTCATAGGTTCATAGGTTCGTACTAGGCTATCTGCCCTAGGGCATTTATAAGCCTAGCCAGAGTGTATGTGGCTTACACCACCCCTTAGGATGAGAATACTACGCCCTTTTAGGGTTTAGTTTACTATGCCTCTGTCTAGTAGTGACAAAGAGATGACCCCCGGGGTAAACCTACGATCTCCCATCCACTCGTCGAGATTTCTATTGAATAGAGTCAGTGAGGGGCTCTGCCTAACATGGACTGGGATTCTGTTCCAGAGTGTAGGGAGCCTCTGGGTTATGAATCTGTCCCTCCAGCACGTTATATTTATTTCTGTGTTGAGGTTTAAGTCACTTGTTCTGGTGGCTCTGATGGATTTGGATTTTCTGAGGTGGAGCATGTCCATTAATTCAGGATTGGACATGGCCTTGTACGTCAGGCACAGATCACCTCTGAGTAGGCGGTATGCGACTGAATAGAGCTGGAGTTTTTTCAGTCGGGCAGCATATGACATATGTTTAAGACCCTTTATCCTCTTGGTGAGGAACTTTTGGGGTCTTTCCAACTGCTGCAGGTGTCGGATGAGATACATCCCAAATGGGGCATTGTACTCAATCATTGGCCTGATAAGAGAAGAGTACAGGGGCACAATGACCTCTCTTGATCTAGATGTGAA
This sequence comes from Protopterus annectens, assembly GCF_019279795.1. Taxonomy (NCBI): domain Eukaryota; kingdom Metazoa; phylum Chordata; order Ceratodontiformes; family Protopteridae; genus Protopterus; species Protopterus annectens. The sequence continues at coordinate 1,399,173,963 of NC_056735.1, forward strand.
ACCCTTCATGATAAGATGGGCAATATAGAAGGTCTTCCTAACCACTTTGGCAATGTGAGTGTCAAATGAGAGGTTACTGTCAACCTGGGTCCCTAGGTCCCTGATTACCTCTTCCGTACTTAATGGATTACCACCTATGTGGTAATTTGTTGGTACCTTGTTTTTCCCAAAGGGTATGACTATACATTTTTTGGTGTTTAGCTTAAGGCCATGGCTCTGGCACCAATTATCCATTTCTATGAGGCCTCTCTGAAGGATGTTTGTGTCCGCTGGAGTATCAATTATGGTGCCCAGTTTGCAGTCATCTGTGAACTTTGTCAGCCACAATCCTCCTATGTTTGCCTGTACCTCGGAAAAATAAATGCCGAACAAGAGGGGTCCCAGGACTGAGCCCTGTGGGACACCGCTTGACTGGCTTAGAGTCTGACATAGCTCCAGCAACTCTGACCCTGTGGGTTCTGTCCTTGAGCCAGTTTGCAACCCATCTTGTGACATATGGGTTTACATTTAAGCTGGTGAGTTTGTCTATGATGCCCGAGTGGGGTATTGTGTCAAACGCTTTTGCAAGGTCAAGGTAGGCTGTGTGAACTGCCTTACCCTCATCAATGGCCTTAGTGACTGTTTCAAAAAAGTCGACCAAGTTCAGAAGGCAGGATCTGCCCTTGACAAAGCAAAATTGGGTAGGATCCAATGTCTGTAGGTCCCCAATGTCTTTGTTTATGAGTTCCATAATGGTCCTCTCCATAGCTTTGCAGACCAGGCTCGTCAGGCTTATGGGGCGGTAATTTCCAGGGTCCGTAGAAGCACCGCCTTTGTGAAGTGGGACCACTGTTGCCGTACGCCACTTTTTGAGTACGTATCCTGTGGGAAGGCTAAGATTAAACAGCAGCCTTATGTGTGGGTTTAGTTCCTCTTGGAGTACATGTAGCACACAGCCTGGGACACCATCCGGTCCCATTGATGCTGTGTTTTTAGCTTTAGAGAGGGCGGCTCTCACCTGGGCATCTGAGATGTTAGGGAGGCTACACTCTGCTGGGATAATTATTTCTCCTTTTGGGGGGGAGGAGAAATTTGCACTGAACCTGTCTGCCAGAATGTTGGCAATGTCAGTGGGTTCAGTGTATTTTGTGTCATTTTGGACTAACTCTGAGCATATCTGGGAGTTTCCACCCAGGTTTCTAACATAGCTAAAGAAGGCCTTGTGATTGTCTTTTGTGTCATTTGCGATTTTTCTCTCAGAGTTGGCCTTGGATGATTTTATGAGTGATCGTAGTTTTTTGCTAGTACTGATCAGAGATGCCTTTCCTTTTAGGGATTTTGCTCTGTCATGTAGTAGCTTCCTCCTTCTGTTGTAAAGTTTGTTTATGGCTGGGGTCCACCAGACCGTCGCCTGCCTTTGGGGAATGGGTCTTGGTTTAATTTGGGATTGCATGATCCATGCATTCTTGAAGGTGCCCATAGAAGGCATTTGCAAGGGATTCAGCAGTGTGGGTTGTTGTTTCCACTGGCCCAGGGGCCTTGAAAGATACCACTTCAGTCTTAAGAAGTGTGAAGTTTGCTTTTGAGAAGTTCTTCACTGTGGTCTTTTGTGCAGGGGTGGGGCGGATGGGGATTTCCAGTGAGATTAATTTATGGTCTGATCTTACCAAAGAGGGATGTACTTCTGGTGTGGAGCATTTTGTCCCCATGTTTGTGATGATCAGGTCTAGTATATTGTCTCCTCTTGTGGGAATGGTGACTAGTTGTTCCATTGCATTTGAGTTTATGAATTCTAAGAACCTTTGGGCTAGAGTGTTGGGGCTTGAGTAATGTTCCCAGTCTATGTTTGGGTAGTTGAAGTCTCCCAAAATGATGGTATTTGGAGAGACATTCATACTCTCCAGTGTCTTCAGGAAGGCTGTGTGGGGTTCCTGAGTTTGAGAGGGTGGTCTGTAGCATGCTACAAACTGTAAGGCAGTTTTGCCTATGGTTAGTTGCACCTGGATAGTCTCCGATGCTTCGTGTTGCCACTAACCTGGAGGTGTGGGTATCTTTGATGAAAATGGATACTCCCCTCCTTTTGTGGTTCTGTCCAAGTTTTGGGGCGGAAAGCATGATATGAGGTAAAACCTGATAGTGCTGGGGTGCTCTCAGGAGCCTTGAACCAGGTTTCAGTCACTGCACAGACATTGATGTTCTCCATACTGAGAAGGGCTTCGAGGCGTGCATCTTGAGGTTTAGACTTCTGGCATTGAGCAGCATTACCCTTAGTTTTTTCCACTTGTGTTTTCTAGGGAGGTAGGTTTGTCATTTGAGCCTTGCCTAAAAAAGGCACTATGGGGTGGCAAGAGCCTTGGCCAATATCCGGAAGCCCAGGGGTGACAGGTGCAAACCATCCCTTGCGAAGCAGCGTGGCTTGTCAAGCATGTCATCCCAAGCAGACAGACACTGGATCCCCTTAGAATGACACCAGTAATTAAGCCAATTGTTAAAACTGATCATTTTGTCTTTGTACTGTGGCATCATTCTTGGTGAGGGTAAGATGCTGCTCAGGGTCAGGGTCATACCGGCCTGGGCTACATAATCAGAGAGCTCCTCTATGTCTCTTTTCATGTAGTCCAGGGAGGTACGTCTCAGGTCGTTTACACCTGCATGTACAATGACTGAGTCATATTTGTACTTGCTGTGGAGTGACCTGAGTGCTTGTGTTGTGTGGATTCTAGCTCCCAACAGGCAGCTTACTGTGACCCTCTCCTTGTTCAGTCTGGTGAGCGGGACGTCAGTGTGCCTGACTATGGAGTCACCTATTACAAGTGTGTCTGGCATGTTGTTTGGCCTTAAGGGCTGTGACTGTTTAGCACACTGACTTTGTGAACTATGTGTTGCATTTGCTATGACTTGAGGTGGTGGTTGCTTGGGTGTCTGCTTTGGAGGCCTCTGTTGTTTTGGTAGATTTTTAATCAGCGCCTCCGAGTATGTTTTTGTTTGTTTATGTGTTTGGTTTGCAGTTGTGATAGTTCTATGTGAGACTGGGTTTGTGGTGTGCGTGGTTACCTTCTCCTCCTGACTGGTCTTGCCAGTACTGAATTGAGAGAGCTCAGCCTCCAGTTTGGCTATATAGTTGCATCTCTCGGATATATTTGTATTTGTTGGGAGGAGGAGAGGGTTGTCTGTGTACATGAGGCAATTGTAACATTGCCTCAAGATTCCCAGATTCACCAGCTGAACAGGAGAGGACGCTAGCAACTAGCTAGAAATAGTGAAAAAGATTGCTGTGTAACTGAGTCAGAAAGGATCTATAGGGAAATGGGTACTCAACAGAATTTAGGTGAATGAAGTACTTTTCGTTTGTTTAAGAGTGCTTTACCTGTATACAAAATGCTTTAGGAGCAAGTGCTGAGCTTTTCAGATTGAGTATAGGCTGTTTAGATTGCAAGTAGAACAGTTCTAAGGGAAAAATTGAAGAGCAGACTTGGCGGAGCCAGAAAAAGTTTAACCTTGTTTAACCGGGCGCTGCTATGCGCATCGATGCAAAGCGGATTTTAAGCAGTGAACTACAAAAGAGCTAGGAATGGTCCCAAACAACCAATTACTAACAGCTTCTTGTGCTGAGGTCACTTCCCCCAAGGATAGGTAGGCTGCTCAAGGCTCCCCACTCCCACTGGTGAGCAAAGAAACTTCCTTTTATCCAAGTAAGGTAATGGACAACACAGGAACTACACCACAGCCCAGAATACAGCAATGCCTGTATACTGGTCTAAACTAGTCGAAAAAGGCGGGAAAACAAGGATTATTTTTTTGTTTTTTTGCTTTTTTTGCAGAAATACACAGAAAATGCAGAGACAGTGATAAATTAGTTACACAGGCTAGCACACTTTAGTGGGCAGCCTCCACAGTTCAATTAAACAAACAAACAAGGAAACTTTAGACTAAATTCGACTAAATGTAACTTTAAGTGCAATTTTTAAAATAAATGCAGTAATCAGTAAACAACAGTTCAGGCTAGTTTAAAGTAAGCAGCAGAAGCTATTTTCAGTGAAAAAAGCAAAGATACTTAAATCCAGAAAGTAGTCGCTTTTTCGAGTTCCTTGCTGCTAGGACCACTCTGTAAACCCACGTGGAGCTTGTCTGAGCAGTATAGCCAGAAAAAATGCCCAGAGGCGGATTTTAAGCAGTGAACTACAAAAGAGCTAGGAATGGTCCCAAACAACCAATTACTAACAGCTTCTTGTGCTGAGGTCACTTCCCCCAAGGATAGGTAGGCTGCTCAAGGCTCCCCACTCCCACTGGTGAGCAAAGAAACTTCCTTTTATCCAAGTAAGGTAATGGACAACACAGGAACTACACACAGCCCAGAATACAGCAATGCCTGTATACTGGTCTAAACTAGTCGAAAAGGCGGAAAACAAGGATTATTTTTTGTTTTTGCTTTTGCCGAAATACACAGAAAATGCAGAGACAGTGATAAATTAGTTACACAGGCTAGCACACTTTAGTGGGCAGCCTCCACAGTTCAATTAAACAAACAAACAAGGAAACTTTAGACTAAATTCGACTAAATGTAACTTTAAGTGCAATTTTTAAAATAAATGCAGTAATCAGTAAACAACAGTTCAGGCTAGTTTAAAGTAAGCAGCAGAAGCTATTTTCAGTGAAAAAAAGCAAAGATACTTAAATCCAGAAAGTAGTCGCTTTTTCGAGTTCCTTGCTGCTAGGACCACTCTGTAAACCCACGTGGAGCTTGTCTGAGCAGTATAGCCAGAAAAAAGCCAGAGGCGGATTTTAAGCAGTGAACTACAAAAGAGCTAGGGATGGTCCCAAACAACCAATTACTAACAGCTTCTTGTGCTGAGGTCACTTCCCCCAAGGATAGGTAGGCTGCTCAAGGCTCCCCACTCCCACTGGTGAGCAAAGAAACTTCCTTTTATCCAAGTAAGGTAATGGACAACACAGGAACTACACCACAGCCCAGAAAACAGCAATGCCTGTATACTGGTCTAAACTAGTCAAAAAAGGCGGGAAAACAAGGATTATTTTTTTGTTTTTTTTGCAGAAATACACAGAACATGCAGAGACAGTGATAAATTAGTTACACAGGCTAGCACACTTGCAAATTATAAATAAATTGTTCACAATTCACTATGTTGATGCCCACCTATAGTTCCTAAAGACCAATAGCTGATATTAATATAGTTCTTATTTAAAACAACAGAGCATAAATATGAAATTATCCTGTATGTTCACATGTTAAACATATTTTGTAACAGTTGTTATTAATAATGCGCAAGTTTTCAAAGCATTAGTTCCATAATTGTAACCAGCAGCTCCCCGAGTTTAAAATACATTCATTTATCATTCTTTGAAAAGAAAAACATTTAAAGTTCATGTCCATATGTTCAAAAAAAAAACAGGATGGTATTCACCTCTTCCATTAGCTCCATTCACAACTTCCGAAGAACCAATGGTATTCACCTCTTCTGGCCTTCCCAATATGCCCAACACTTTAGTCGAAAATGTAATTCACGATAACAGTGTTCCAAAAACACCCTTATTATGGCATGAACCAATGTTTAACACACACATTCCCCCTATATAAGGATAAACGTTTCCGATAAAGAAAAAACTAACAGGGAGCCTTATTTTCACAAACAAAAGACTTTCATGCACACTTTCTTAATATTATGCCCAACCACTATGAACATACATCTACATAGTGAAAGATTCGAACATCATATAAGTTGTTGTTTTACAAAAAAAAGAAAAACAACTTACAACATCGAAACCCAACAACTCTCATGTAGTGTAAAACACCACATTAATAAGCATGTTCCAAAGAAGATAAGTTAGCGCCAAACTTGTCTTTTAGAAACAGATTTGCATATAAGAAAATGGCGTCAGTAATGAACCCAAGCAGTCAAAACAGTCAAAAAGACCTCATTGGCTCAAATAGTGTATAGCCAAATTCCCCAGTACTTGCCAAGTGAAAAAGAAATGTCCTGAATCATAAAAATAGGTACCTTACTTCTGTCCATTGTAAAAATGACTTATTTCCATGACAAAGCATTAGAAAATGGTGCTTCCACTGTAACACTCACAAAACCCACGAAAGATTACCAGTGTTCAAATTGTTCCATTCCTTGTTACAAATCTTTCAAAAATGAAAGAATGTTGGTAAAATAAATCCAAGGATGACCGTAGAGAAAGCCCCAACTGGATAGGAAAGGATGCTCCAGCAATTGCCACCAGCAGACTGCAACAAAGGAAATCCCCAAACAGAACCTCTGCAAGGACGTTAGGTGCATAGGCTCAAACAGCAAAGTCAAAAACAACAAAAACAGCCAGCATTCAACTGGAGCAAATATCTGATTTTAATGCACAAAAACAGACTGGTTTCAGCCCACAGGCCTTTTTCAGTGTCAAACACATCAGTACATCCCCCATCTTATATACAATCAAATATTGAGATAATTATATCTCATTAAACAATTATTACAAATGTTCATTAAGACCAGGTGGAAACAATTCCCCCAATTTTATTATCCAAGACTTCTCTTTTTTATTTAAAACATTATGCCAGCCACTTTTCATTGATCTATGTTCCAACACCCTGTTAATAATAATAAATTTAAAATTCACTGTTTTGTGTATAATAGTATGTTTGTACAAGGCATTAGCCAAATATTTAATTCTAATGCTACTCATATTTTCTGAAATATGCAATTTAGGAAGTTTCACCTATATAAAAGGGTACATTCAGACATTAGGTCCACAATCTTTAACTCTCCTTCCTGCACAGCTGCACTGTTCTGCCTTGCTACAACACAGACAGGTGCCACATATGGACACAGCCTAACAATAGGGGGGTATATACAGGGACAAATTGCAGATAAGCCTATTACACACCTATGGCATTTCAGCATGCTACATTACATGTTAACTTGAGTGTCCTGCAAGTGATGAGCTCTGGAACCCACGTGTCCATCATTATGGCATTACTTCCACCACCAGCTATTGGCCACAGTAATATACATGTTTTCCATTACAAAGCACACACTATGATGGCTTACATCTTGTCAGTCAGTGCTGCTCTGCACAGTTGATGGGTATGGACCATTACCCACAGGGACAGACTCTATTGTCCATAGCAGTTGTTCAGCTGAACATCATTACAGCAACACCTGATGGCACATATAAATCATTCCACATAATCTCTCCCATTATTATGGACCAAGTACTACAGTCAATTACATGCATATATACTTCTCATACCTGTTGTAGGAATTATGTCTGTTCTGGATAGTGTGCTTGTAAGGTTTTGTTTTGTGTTTTTTTTTCCTTTGCCTTTAGCTTGCTTTCTGTCTTTCTTAGTTTCTTTCTCTCTCTCTCTCTCTCTCTCTCTCTCTCTCTCTCTCTCTCTCTCTCTCTCACTCTCACTCTCTCTCTCTCACTCTCTCACTCTCTCTCTCTCTTTATCCAGTAAATGGATTGAACTGCTTTGAATAGATTGCAGCATGGATCAGGTAGGTGATGCACATGATCAGGTGATGGCCTCTGCACCAATCAATGTCCTCCACTTGCTACCTGCATGCAGCATGCTGTATAGTACTTCCAATTACCACTGTCATGGCAACCCACTACTGTAAATCCCTACATCATGTAGGTGTGGTCCCTTGACCTTTCCTGTATGGTGGACATCCTACCTGTGTGTGAGCAGCAGTGTTACAGACAGCAGGTAGCAATACCTCTTACAAGAGGACTTGCAGACTCAGGCCAGCTACATATTTGTATAAGGTTCCAGAACTACAGACAGAATGTGAGTAGTGTTGTTATATACATTGTATAGCACCAGTGTTACAGGGTTTGTGTGTACATACTAGTTTAACGTGGAATGCAGTCTGTTTGCATAGCTCTCAAATGTTGGCCTATCCACATGATGACTAGAGGTGTGCCTGTTATGTTTTGTCTGTTCACCACACAGGTCTTGTGTCAGATATATCACTGACAGTGTGTCTGTGTTGAGTGCTATCAGTACATGGCTACATCCATTTGTGTTTCTGCCTTCATATTCCTGACTAGGCATATGTTGCAGACTATCATGTAACACCAGCAACTTGATCAGTGTATGACAACACTATTTCACATATGGGCCTGTGTTCCGGCCTCTGTCCTCCACCTACATATCAGGCTTTTTCCATATGACATGCAGTAAGGGGTTGTTATTTAGTGGCCTGTGATTATGTCATGCTGCCATTTCTGCTATCATTCCAGTGCTGTTGTGGCCCCCACACATATGGGTTGGGTTCATATATATATATATATATGGGCTTCATCTGCACAAAACATGTGTGCCCTTCTGCAGTCCATAGGTCAGTGTATGTAACAGTGTTATATGCCCCTGTAAGTCAGTCTAATGGGGGGTATGCACCATAAATAACCTAGGCTGTTACACCATGTGAGGGAAATCAGTAGTAAGCTGCCTTAAGGTATATGGATGTACATTACCATACGTTTCACCTTGGAAAATTTGCTGGCCTCCTGCTTACTGCCATACAAACTATTCTGTTTGTCAGTGTGATTGGGATGGATTCAGTTATGCATTGTTATGTAACAGATACATCCCATTATGTCAACTTAAGTCTTTTCCCCTAGGGATTGCATACAGAGTGTAGTTAGAGGCTGCTGCACTATACATCTGCATTACTTACTGTTGATTGATTGTTATCCTGTGGCCCAGTCTGTATTTACTGTTGTACTACTTGCAGGCCTTGGCCTGGACAGCAACATATGTTATGCTTTCAGATTACTGTATTAAGTTAACTGCTTGAGAGTTGCATTAATCTGTTTATATGCATTTCAAAGTCTAAACAGCTATACGACATGGCATATACAACTGTGATAGCACACAAATAAAACTTTCTTATGTATGCAAACTTGTGTGTGGTGTCATATCCTTTGACTTCTCTGTGGGTAAATGTTTCAGGCAACAAATGTCTTTTGTATGGGTGACATACACTGTCCATTTGATGAGGTGGCAACTGTAGGAATACTGGCTGGTCAGTCTGGTGTGCACCTTCTAGATATGTATCTTCCTATACATATATCTCTGTGTGTATGTGTAGTTACATGTATATGTATATATATATATATATATATATATATATATATATATATATATATGTATGTATCTGCATATATGTGTATGTGTATATGTATCTTTGGAATGTTTATTGCTTCTACATTGTACATTCCCTATGGTAGCCAGAGTGTACTGCATGATATGTTACTGATACCATCCTGATATCATACAGGTGGGATGGATTACTGTTAACGTCTTATGCCCATGTTGTGTCAGATCCTGGGTATAGGACTTGAACAGTTGGTATTGTATTGCAGGGCAGATCTGTTTTGCTGTGGGAAAGGGGGTGATATGAATATTTACAGGACATATTTAGCTTGGGCCCCCTCACCCCCATTAACGGTGCATTTGGTCATATATGTAATTATGTTCTCTTTTATATCTATAGCTATATATCTGTATATATATATATATATATATATATATATATATATATATATATATATATATATATATATATATGGATCTAGGATTTGAACCATGGCTGTGTCTGCTAAAAATAAAACAGCGTCCATCACAGTTGGTTTGCTATATCGATATTGCTGTGTATCTCTTCTCTGATTTCTGTGTATAAGTCTCCTGTGGTTTTACAATCTGACCTTGTAATTACAATACTCTTATACAGGATTTCTTAGACAGTTTTATTATGTAGCACAGTGTGGGTGACAGTGATGAGCAATACCTTATTATTCAGAGCAACTACAACACTAACAATGCCATACAATACCAGAGTAAACAGTACTAGTACTGGATATCAATCTTTTATTTCTAGGCACAGTTTTCGTATCTGACAGACCTGTGGGTGCAATGTTTGTTAGCACTACCTGAATGTTGACACACATTACCAAATTCCACATTAGTATTATGCACATATGTCTCACTCTGTTACTGCACACACTCTGGTCACAGCTTCACAACATGGGGGTGTACATGTGACATACTTGGCTTATTACTCTCATAACATTTTGGGGAGTTGCTAGAGTGACATGTTTGTTCTTATAGATGTCTGACATTCAGTTGTATTTCTTACTTGCTGCCTAAACGTCTGGGATCATCCCACTAATTTGCCAGGGGGACAGGGTGACAGTCAGCGGATATGGGCCAATTAACTAGACATTCTGGACATATATGTACAGTTGTGGGGTATGATTCTGCATACAGCCTACTACCACTCCCAGGATTCAAACCATGGCTTTGTCTGCTAAAAATACAACAGTTCACATCTCAGTTGAGTATGCTATTTGAATTATGTTGTCTATCTTTTCACTGTTTTCTGTCTAAGTCTCTCTCCATTGTACTATATGACCTCTTGTGATTACAACAGTCATATACAGACATTTCTACACATTTTATTTATGTAGCACAGTGTGGGTAACAGTGCTTAATACAATAGTACTATTAAGAGATTGCAACTCTACATTACCATATGATACCAGAGTTATGCTTTTATTAAAATACAACCTATATGAGACTCTTCCTGCTATATTCTCTGGTGTATGCAGTACATGCCGTAAACGATACAGGTTTTATACAGTCGATTAACTTTCTACTACCTTTAGATTTATTTCCTATGACAGTACATGCAAGAGTATTACTAACCTGCCTCAAGTCGGAACCGCTGCAATCTACAGGCATGGGCTTCCTGGTTCGCAGCCTGCTCATCTGCCACTGTGAAAGACATAAGAGGAATATTTAGCCATACCTATCCATAATATACATCAGCTTGCAATTATTAAACAGGTAGTGGACTGATACTTACACACAGCTGGGACATCCCCTGTCCTCCTAGCCTCTTGGATCCACTAATCCAAGAGATCCCCCTTTCTCTGCTTCAGGACGGCATAGTGATGCCTGCCCTGCTCACCAGTTCGGGGTATGCCAGTGGCATTGGTGAGGTCACAGGTGAGACAGTCCCAGGCTTCCACTTTGTATTGAGAACCGTGGTACTGGTCCTGCAGCAGTCTCTCATCATGGTCTTTCACAAGGAGTCCTGCCATGACTCTGGACTCATGGATACCCCAGCACTGCACCCAAAAGTGCACACCCTCTCCCATGCCAGTCATAGTGCCTACAGGAGGAAGCTGCAACCAGTTATGAGATGCATTCCCACCTGTTGGGTTTAAATAGGGCCAATTTCCACACATTGCCATGATTGGATGGTTTTGAAAATGCTAAGCTATGGGCAAACCTGCTTATAAGGTTGGCATTGCTTAAAGAGGTATACCAATGGGCTAACTGATTTAGCTGGCCTACACATTGCTTATACCTACTAAGCTGGGCTGTGCAATGCTTAGCATTGCTTAATTTTTAATTTGCATTCTATTTGCTGTTTGGCATTGACTTATTATTCATTACTTGGTATCCATGATTCATGTGTACATACACTGTATGGGGTCTTTGTGTTTTATTAGGGGATTTCAACATTTTATTACAATGACACCTCACATCTGGGATTAATGCAGTACTCCAGTTCACATATTTATGTTATGTAGTAGGTTATACAACATAAAACTGTATATACTGGTTAGCACTCTTCAAGAAAAATCTTGATGATTGAATGGGAAATAGGAAATTCACCCCAGGGATCACTTCTGTGGCTCTGCTCAACAGGGGCACATGAAAATAATTTTCTTGGGTGGCAAAAGCCAGGGTACATTTTTGGCTAGACTTATATAGACCCTAGGGCCAATAGCCTCATACCTACCTATGAACCTATAGATTCCTTTCACATGTTCAGTCTGATTTTCCTATAGTGAGGATCTATTTGGTGATACCTCAATCTTTTGTACTGCTGTGATGGATTAGTAGTTAACTACTGTGACTATAGTGTACAGGGTCCTGGGTTCAAGACCTGCAAAGGCTGTTTATTTTGTTTCTGGCCAGAACAGCGGCTGTTGCATACAGAGTGATTAAAGCACTTTTAAGCAATTGTAACTGGGTTTGCACGGGTTTGCGTGAAGGTAAGCAATGCTAACCTCCAGTTAAATATGCTTACAGAGAGTTAGCTTCAATATTGCTTAACCTGTGTGTGCATTTCTTACCCCCGCACAAACAGGTTTTAACCTGCTTACTACTGCTTAAATATGCTTACTCTTGCTTAATACTGCTTACTCCCGCTTACCCTCGCACTAATTTAGACAGTAATGTAAAATGTTTTTTGGGAAGGTGGTGGATTTGGAAACTCAATGGATTTATCATTCATTACACATTGTACCTTCAATTTGTATCCCTGATTCATGTGTACAGATACTGTATGGGGCACTTGTGATTATCTGTATATTTTACAACATTATGACAATGACACCCCACATCTGCATTTAATGCACTACTCCATTTCACAAATATATGTTATTTGGTAGGTTATGCAACTAAAAATATTGTTCATAAAGTGATTTGACATGGAAAATTAAATGTAGTGGAGTGAGACTCGAACAAGGAATGGCTGCTCATAAGGTGAGTGCTCTGCCCACTACACTATTGCAGTACTGCTTCATTTGCATATATCTTGATTTTTATCCTCTTGTGCCATTTAAACTACAATAAACATAGCTAAGCAATACTCAAACTGATGCACCTATGGTTACAGTTTATCTGTTTCATAAAAAAATAGCCTGTCTATATTTTATATTTTAACTATTGCTCTTATAAACTTGGGGAGGATGTTGCTGGGGGTATGCGGACACCTATGAGTGGTCTCGCTCATTCTTATTGCTACCCTGCTGTTCTTGATTGCAGGGGCTTGTATATTCTAAGAGCTCTGCTCTCAGACATGCCCCCTTCACTTGTACACACTCCATGTCCGTTTAGGAGCTCAGGCAGCGCAACTTCATTAATATGCCTGACACGCTGCCGTCCTGCTTCTAAACAGCCGCTTCCATGCAGGACTAAGCTAGTCCTGCACGGAAGTATAGTGAATCTGGGGACCTGTCTTAAACATGCTATTACAACACATTTCCAAAAACAAAAACAATCTGTTTTTAAAACTAATCTACAACTGTAAATAAAACACCTTTATACCCACACCCTCTACTTTTCAACCAACTCGCAAACACCATCACAGTCTCACCAGGATTCAGAACAAAAGAACAGTGAAAGTGAACCTACAGTAGCCTAACATGTATAAAATAGATTTATTTTTCTTTGCAAAACCCATACCTGTCCAGAAGCTTTGTATTTTTGCTCCCATGAACACCGCACCAACAGTGCTTTCACCTCCCCTGATTTTCTTTGTGCCATCAAAAATACAGTAAACAAATAGCCTGAATCAAACACCTCACCCATGAAAAGTACAAAAGTGCTAACTGCTTTTTTGTTTTGTCACATAAATTTGCAGCAAAAGACAGACAATTTGAAAATTAAAATAAAGCATTCTAAATGGCCAGTCCACGTTATGTTCTGCAAATGCACTCTTCACAGTATCATTCCCCTATTTCATCAACACACTCCCCACATGATGCCTAAATCACCTGCCAGCAACGACCCTAGTGGCAAGAGATAAAGCACAATTTGGTGTCATGAAAAGTATACCAGGTAAATGAAATGACCTTCAAAATATAAAATGTCTGCACTCAATTTTACAACTCCCTAACAATGGATGTTGTTAATTTACTGTCCATTCCCATAACATGCGTGGGAAAATAAACTGTCAACACCTATTGTGTACTACTGTGTTCCTTCCCAAAACATAGTCCTGGTTTCTCTCTCTGCTCACCTTTAGAATTGCACAAGGTTTGCCTCATATCACACCAAACAAGCTCGTATGAGCCTCAGTCCCCCTTTACAGTTAGAGTGCCGGAGTGTCATTGAAAATGTGATAGTGCCAACCACGAGCTACACACTTAAGGAAGAAAGTGTGCCAAACCCTCCCTCCCCCCATAACTATTAGATCCTCCAATGTAATAAAAAGAGGCAAGTGTCAACTCTGTATGCTGTAGCTGAAGCCAAGCATTTAACCATTATACCAATCGACCTCCTGCACAGGAAAAGCTGTGAAGCCCACTCTCCTAGCTGGTGATTTCTCCAAGCAGCAAACACCCATTCCATTGTTTTGACCCCATGATTCCTGTTATATAAAGAATCCTGCCCCTCTTAGAGAGTGCAATTTTTTCCTGACCTACTGCACAGCATAAAATATCGTCAGTTAATCTTGTGCAGTCACTGTTGGGATCAATGTATAGTGTAACCATGCTATCTTTAACAGAAGCCAAAGGCAACCCGATCCCACTGACTGTCAAGCCTAGCCACTAATACCCCCCCCAGAAAATTATATTTCCTTATACAGACCACCTGCTTCCTACAATAAACCCCCCCAGGAACCCAAGTCCTACCTCCACAGGAATACCTATAGGTCATCTCAGATGTAACACCCGCCTTAGCAAGTTCATGTCAAAATGTGATTTCCTACCCAGTTACACTTGCATAAACTCCTTAATCCCATCCCTACCCTTACCTCATTTCCTCCCAATCATCCCTCATTCCCATTTAACCCTTTCACCCCCCTTTACCCTCTTAAATCCCTCTAATCTATTTATCTCCCCCGAAGATGTCCCTGGTCAAATTGGTTTGTTACCAAACCTCATATATACAAAATAATGAAATCCTTCCCCCAGGATATAATGGCATAAGAATGGAGAAGGAAAAAAGGGGAGGGCAGACAGAGTGGCACTGTTTTACACAATTACTATTAATTTCTCTCTCCATCCCATTAACCACCCTAGAATCCGAAATGCTGAAATCCTCATCTCTTCATTAAAAACCAGTAAATTAAAAACAATAAACATGGCAGGAATTTATATACTCCTGGTAATAAGACTCATACAGCTGAAGAACTATTTTATTGGTTGTCAACCTCCATCACTCAGGAAACATTAATTCTAGGTGATTTTAACATTGACTGGAAAACTATAACAAGAAAATCCACTCACAATGCCATCAAACTCTGTACATACCTCACAACCTGCAGACATTGAAAACACAAACAAAACCCTTGAAAAGGAGGTGCAGTCAGCTAAAAAGCTGGATGTCTAATTAGCATAACGTGAATATCAAGTAGCGCATTAGTCTTCCCACTTCCAGCATTAATTTGGCATTCTGCTCAGAAATACAATTAAAAAACAAGAGTGTGGCAAGAATGATAAGAAAAATACATGCACATTATCAAAGAGACAGTGTAAAATTTGTAGACTTGAACTGCATTGCAAAATTCTACCATACAATGTCATTCATTTTTGGTTCTGAAAAATGGAGATGTAAGGTGTGTGTGTGTGTATCCTCTTTTTGAGCACTAGACAGCTTTAAAAATCACATGTGATAAGGGTGATTCAGAAAATTGTGAGAAGGGGTAATTCAAACCTCAAAATAGGGACATACCTCAAAAATAGAAACATCCTGTACAGGTTCAGTCAGGCTTGAAAATCTGAATTGTCCTTTGAAATATGAACAGTTTAGAGGTCTGTCTCTGTGTCTTCTATCAATTAATTTTTATACCAACTAGATACAATAAAAACAGTACGAGGACATCAACTTTTGATTAGATCCTGACTAACACCCCAACCAATATTAATTCCACAGGCTCATTCCCTGATACCTTAAAATGCCACCTCCCATTTTTGCTAACAGAGAGCATAATACTATCAACAAGCTCACTTGATAGAATTGCGTACATAATCTGTCCACCTTCCAAAGATACACTTTAATTTCCAACCTAAACTCTTTCAAATGGAGCTTATTTATATACACTCCAACTAGATGCAGCAGTATCTTTGTTCACTACTTTTCAAAATATTCTAAATGAACTGACCCCTATTAGAACTAAAAGAGTACAATTTAATCCAGTTCCATGGCTATCTAGGCAAACTAAACAATTAATGAATCAAAGGGACAGGGCTAGATACTGCTGGGAATAGAACAAAGCTGAAGATAACCTAGTGAAATGTAAAGAACAGAGAAACTCAGCAAAAGCAAATTAGATAAAAATTATTTTGCACAGATCTACAAACCTCTAATCGAATTAACCCTAAACTATTCTGGTCTTCCATCAAACAGCTCCTTCAGCCAGGTCAGTCTATGCAACCAGTTCCTTCTCTAAATAATAATTTTAAAAGCCAGTTCAACTCATGTTTCATCAGAGCAGTAGCCTGTCTAATAAGAGCATAGCCTCTATTACTCCCCAACCTCTGAACCTAATCAACATACCAGTAAACTGAGTTTCAAGCCCATACCTACCTCCACTTTCAAAAGACATCTCTTTAAGCTAAAACCCAGTACTCTTGGCCCGGAAAACTTACCAGCAGAATACATCAGGCTTGCAGTTGACTCCATGGTCTATCCTGTTTTTATACTAATCAACTGCTCAATCTATGAAAGCTATGTCCAAGAGCTCTGAAAAACAATGTTACATATTACCACTGCATAAAGGTGGGAATTCCACAAATGTCTCCAATTCTGTCACCTTTTTCAAAAGTACTAACAAAATGCATCCAACCACAGCTATTTAACTTTCTCTCTAATAATAAACTCCTATCTCACACACAACATGGATTGTGTTCTTTTTGCAGTACTGGCTCTGCCTTTCTTAACTTCACAACCTCCATCAAACAAAATAGAAATGAAGAAAACTTCATATCTCTAGTATTTTTAGACCTATCTAAGGCTTTTGATACTGCATCCCACCAATTTCTGCTAAACAGGCTTTCTTCCTTATGACTAGGCCAACCAGCTCTTTCTCCTGGTTTGACCGCTATGTCACCTGCTGACAACAGGTCATGAAATGGCAAACAGATATTTCTTCTTAACTGTAGCAGTGGGTGTCCCCAAAGGATCGATTCTGGACCCAATCCTTTCCAATGTATTTATAAGCAAATTCTGCACTGCTAGTAAACATGCCAAGAATCTAGAAATACTACAACAGGTTCCTTAATCTTCTTTCAGTTGGTCACTACACAAAACCTAATCTACATATAAGATAAATGCCTCAACATCAGCAGCATTATTCATTACTACTCTACCCTCTACTTCACAGAAAATAACACCTATTTCTATTCACAAAATCTAATACTGCAGGTGACTGTCTACTTTTCCTATGTATCCAAAATTTGGAACTTCCTCCCTCTCACCCTAAAACAAACCCATAACTCCTTAACCTTTAAACAACATCTTAAACAACATCTGAATTAAAAATGGTCATCCACACGCCATTCACAGGGGAATATCTCAACTTTTTAATACTCACCAAACCTCATCCTCCAAATGCCATAAATATCCAACCACACAAACTCATTTTTATGGACCATAGCCCACCATCTACTTACCTCATTCTTCTGTACCTTATAAACCATTCCTTGCATCCCTCTTACTCCACCTACAGCAGCCAAATCACACAACTATGAATGTTGTATATAAGCCTAAACATGGAAATGGAAGTTAATAATATACACCATACTGTAGGCATCCTACTTATTTACTGTTGATTGTTCACACCTATCTTCCTTTCTTCTCTCTCTCGTTACTGATTATTTAAGGCCTTAGCCATGTCTCTGACATGCACAATGCAAACTGTGCATTTTTATACTGCAATAGCTTTACTTAGCTGTTCCTAATGTTTTTGATATTTTATTTCTTTTCTCTTTTATTTAATAGCTAAGACTACCTACTCATTGCAATAACATATACTGTTTGTCTTATAACCTTTAGTAGTTGTTTGCAATGCTTATATTAGACTTGTACTCCTCTTTCTTAAAGTAACCTGTAAATTTACTATACGTATTTCACATTTAGCTTTTCTTCCCAGGCCTCTGTAAAAAAAAAAAAAAAAAAAAAAAAATAGGCCTTGTAAACAAATGCTAACAAACAAACAAATAAATACATACATACATAAGTAGCAGGAAAATAAATGATTTCAATAACAGAAAAAGAAGCTGGTATTCAGTCTTGGTTCAGACATTCACAAAAGTGTATCGGTTCAAAGTACAAATAAAATTGATCACATTTTTTATAGAAAAATAAAAAAGAAAAACTTGCAGTGAAACATTGACAAAAGCACTGAAGTTAAATTAGGAAAAAGTAAGATGTTGTGATGGACTTAAAATGTGCATATGTTAAGTGAAGATAAAACATAGGCCATCATACAAATAAATAAAAGGAGACTGCTAATTCACAAAACAGAAAATTCCCCTACTCATTCAATGAAATGGAAACTATCCCATTCAAAAGAAATGAAAAGAAAAGAGAACAAATGAATTAAGACTGACAGCTCTGTGTACAAATGCAGAGACCTTTAAGTAGTATGCAGATGAGGCTAGTAACAATAACATTCTTTCTTTCAAAACATCCTTATTTAAATAATATTTAAGTAGATTATAGACAGGTATATATGGTACATTAAATAAGAGAAAGGCACATAATATGCTCCATCTGTTTATTCATTATCTTAGTGTGAAAATGACATATATTGTGGAATATCAACCTTGATAATGGGTTTTCACAACAAAGTGATCAGCTGTTGTGGCTTTTAAATGTCACATTACAGTTGCTTATTCAGATGTGCACCTTATGAGAAGACCAATCTAACCGGGCTGACTGAACAAATATTGGCAATAAATTATCTAAGTACACAAGTCCAAAAAATCACTGCACAGTACCATGAAAATTGGAACCAGAAATTCATCCCTGGTTTGGCACCTATGTCTTTAATGGACACAGGTAACCTGTAAATGGCTCATCTCCCAGGCCCATGCTTACACTCATCAAGGATAGAAAAACTTGTTTGAGATTTGGGATACATTGCTAGGCTTAAAAAGGCCCTTGTGGTCATTAGCCTAGTAAACACCTATGAACCATGTTAAGGCCAAGTATTCCCATTTGTTCTTTTATGGGTAGTTAAGAATAAGTTTATGAACAGACAGGATCTGTGATCAACACTGGTTATCTCTGTCCATGAAGGATAAGGGTGCCACCCCAGGGATGAATTTACGATCTCCCATCCAATTATCTAGGTTGTGTTTGAATAGGGCCATTGTGGAGCTCTGTTTTATGTGAATAAGGAGTCTATTCCACAAAAGCTGAAGTCTCTGGGGGACATATCTGTCTCTCCAGCATGTTCTGTTAATGTCAGAAGCTAGGTTGAGATACCTAGACTGAGTGACTCTTGTGCCATCTGACTTGTGGATGTGCAACATTTCCATTAGGGCAGGGTTGGAGACTGACCTATAGCCCAGGCACAAGTCACCTCTCAGCAGCCTATAAGATACAGATTAAAGTGAAAGGGCTTTCAGCCTATCCATGTAGGTCATGGTTTGGAGTCCCTGTATTTTCTTACTGAGAAACTTCTGAAGTCTCTCCAGCTGCTGCAGTTGTCTGGTCTGATACATGCAAAAGGGTGCATTATACTCTATTATTGGTCTGATAAGAGTTGAGTACAGTGGAGTTATAACATCCCTTGACCTGTATGCTATGCCCTTGATATGAGGTGCACTACAAATAATGCTTTCCTTGCTACTGTGGAAACTTGGTGGTTAAAAGTCAGATTGCTATCAACATGTGTTCCCAAGTCTCACACCACTGGGTTGGAACTCAGGGTGGTGCTGTCAATTCTGTAATTTGTAGGGAATTCCATTTTGCCAAAGGGAATAATACATTTTTTTGAATTTAGTTTTAGGCTATGGCTATGGCTTTGGCACCAATCATTTGTTTGTGTTAGCCCTTCTTGTAATATGTTGACATCACTGGAGGACTCAGCGATTGCTCCCAGCTTGCAAACATCAGTGATGTTGGTGAGCCAAAGGCTGTCTACTTTGGCCTGGACTTCTGAGAAATAGATGCTAAATAATAAGGGGCCCAGCACAGATCCCTCTGGTACTCCACTGGTGACGTGTCTGCTGGTGGAGGTAGAGTCACCGATTCTGACAGAGTGTGCTCTGTCGGTGAGCCAGTTGGCTACCTATCTAGTAACATAAGGGTTAAGCCCTATCTAGGAGAGTTTCTCAATGATTCCAGAATGGGGAATTGTGTCAAAAGCCTTGGAAAAGTCTAGATAGACTGTGTGCACTGTTTTACCTTCGTTCATGGCTTTTGTGACATTTTCAAAGAAGTCTACCAGGTTTAATAAGCATGATCTACCCTTAAAAAAGCCACACTGGGTTGGGTCTAGCATTTGTAGGTCACCTATGTCCTTGTTGATAAGGTTCATGATAATTCCTTCCATGACTTTGCAGATGAGACTGATTAGACTTATGGGTCTGTAGTTCCTAGGGTCAGTTGATTGCCCCCCTTTGTACAGGGGGATTACTGTTGCTGTTTTCCACTCCATTCTGCAGGCACATAGCCAGTTCTCAAGCTATGATTAAAGAGAATGCCAAGTGGGTCGACTAGTTCTTCTTTTAGATTGTTTAGTAAACAACCTGGGATATTGTCTGGTCCCTTTGAAGACATGTTTTGCCTTGGCGGGTGCAGAGATGACCTTTTCTCTAGAGATACTAGATGGAGGACTGGTGTCAGGTATGTTTTGGGATATGGTAGGTAGGGATAGGGGTGATGTTTGCACTTAATCTATCAGCTAGCAGGTTGGCAATAGCTTCCAGTGTAGCATGAGTGATCCCATCTACAACCAATTGGGCATTCCCTTAGACTTCAGATGTAGTTAAAGAATGCCTTATGATTATTTGTGGCTAGGGATGTGGTTTTAGATTTGTAATTTGCTTTAGAAGACTTTACAAGATTTCTGATTTTCCTATTTAGGCTTAGGAGGGAATTCTTCCTCTGCAGAGTGATATCCCTCTAACTTTTGGACAACAGTTTCTTCCTCTTGTTATATAATCTGTTTGTACTTGAAGTCCACCATGGTGGCTTGTTTTCACGGGAAGACCTAATTTTGATCCAGTCAGGTACAGCAGGATTTATGCAGCCACTTAAGTGTTTGTACAGGGAATTTGCATACACTTCTACATAGTGATCATTTGCGTCTGTGACTGTGGGTGGTATGAAGGTTTTTATACCATCGCTTAGTACACTGTAGTTAGCTTTGGTGAAGCTTTTTATAGTTTTTGTTCCTGTGAGGTTATCAGTTCCAGTAGTTACTTCAGACAAGACTGATTTGTGGTCTGACCTAACCGAGGAGGGCATCACATATGGGGAAGTACAGCAACCCCCCCCCCCATATTGGTGAGTACTATGTCCAGAACATTAGAGCCCCTACTGGGGGTGCAGACTATCTGTTCCAGAACATATCTGTTAACAAAGTCCAGGAAGCTCTGGATGAGTGTAATTTTGCTCATGTATACTCCCCAGTCTATGGAAGAATAGATGAAATTTCCCATGACTAAGGTGTTGGGCTGTATGGCAAGGGATTCCAGGAAATTGAAGTAGGTGGTGTGCTTATCCAGGTTCATGGTGGGGGATCTATATCTAGAATGATGTGGTATGGTACTTTCCCAATTGTTAAATGGACATGGAGTAGTTCGAGAGAGTCATGCTGTTTGACCAGTTTTGTAGTGTACATGGTTTTAATGAAGATGGATACACCTCCACCTTTGGTTACCTCATGCTCATTTTGAGGTCTGAACGTGTGGAAGGCATTGTAGCCTTGCATGGTCGGGGTGCTCTAAGCAGCTTTGAACCATGTCTTGGTAACTGCACAGACATTAGAATCCTCCAAGATGAGGAGTGCTTCCAGGGAGTGCAGTTTCATCTCTAAACACCTATCATTAAGCAGCATGACCCAGAATTTGTCTCAATTAGATTTTTGTCATGTTGGAAAATGTGTTGTTTTGACATTGCCTAAAAAGGGCACTATGGGGGGGCATAGGTTCATAGGTTGGTACTAGGCTATTGGCCCTAAGGCCTATACAAGCCTAGCCATAACAATTCCCTGGATATTTCTTCCCACAATATTTACTTCCCTGGACCTCTGTCTAGCAGGGCAACTGACATAATCCCTGGGGTGAATTTCCAATCTCCCATCCAATCATCAAGGTTCCTTTTGAAAAGGGCCAAGGAGACGCTCTGCTTGACATGTATGGGCATTCTATTCCAGAGTACGGGGAGTCTCTGGGTCAGGAACCTATCCCTCCAGCATGTTTTGTTCATTGTGATGACAAGGTTTAGATCCCTGCAGTGTGTGGCTCTGAGGGATTGGGATTTATTTAAGTGGAGCATGTCCAACAGCTCAGGGTCTGACATGGCCTTGTATGTTAAGCAGAGATCGCCTCTGAGTAGACGATATGCCACAGAGTATAGCTGGAGTTTTTTTAGACGGTCAGCATATGTCATCTGCTTTAGGCCACTGATTCTTTTAGTGAGGTATTTCTGTGGCCTTTTCAGCTGTTGCAGATGTCTTGTGAGTTACATACCAAACAAGGCATTATACTCTATAATGGGTCTAATGAGGGATGGGTACAGTGGGACAATGACCTCCTTTTTTTCTGGATGAAAAGCCCTTAGTGATGAGGTGTGCCACATAGAAGGATTTCCTGACTGTTGTGGCGATGTGGTTATCGAAGGTGAGACCACTATCCACCTGTGTCCCTAAGTCTCTCATCACCCTTTCGATGTTTAGTGTACTGCCACCTATGTGGTAATTCATGGGTACATGTTTTTTTTCCAAAGGGGATAACTATACATTTCTTGGCATTAAGCTTGAGCCCATGGCTCTGGCACCAGGCATCTGTTTCTGTAAGGCCCTTTTGTAGAATATCCACATAATTTGGGGATTCAATAATGGCTCCCAGTTTGCAGTCATCTGCGAACTTTGTTAGCCAGAGTCCCTTAGTGTTGGCCTGTACTTCACTGAAGTAGATGCCAAACAAGAGTGGTCCCAGGACTGATCCCTGAGGTACTCCACTTGCCACTTGTCTGGAGCTGGATTTGGAGTCAGCTACTTTTACAGTCTGGGTTCTGTCAGTAAGCCAGTTGGCAACCCATTGAGTGATGTAGGGATTTATACCCAGCTTAGTAAGTTTATCTATGATTCCAGATTGGGAGATGGCATCAAAAGCCTTGGTGAGGTCCAGATATGCTGTGTGGACTGCCTTACCCTCGTCCACAGCACTGGAGACTGATTCAGAGAAGTCAATCAGGTTCATGAGACAAGATTGTCCCTTCACAAACCCAAACTGGGTGGGGTCCAGTGTTTGAAGGTTGCCAATGTCTTTGTTTATAAGTTCCATGATAATGCGTTCCATGCCATTGCAGATCAGACTCATCGGACTGATGGGACAGTAGTTCCCGGGATCCAAGGTGTATCCCCCTTTGTAGAGTGGAATAACTGTAGCTGTGCACCACTCAGTGGGCATGAAGCCTGAGGTGAGGCTATGATTAAACATGACACTTATGTGAGGTGGCAGTTCATTTTGTAGTTCATGTATTACACATCCCGGGATGTCATGAGGTCCCATAGGTGCTGTATTCTTAGCTTTGGAGAGTGCAGTTTCTACCTGTGTGGCCGTGATTACTGGAATTTGGCAATCATTTGGTATTGAGATGGGCCCTTTAAGAGGTGAGAGGGGGGTGAAGTTGGCACTAAATCGATCTGCCAGGATATTTGCAATATCCTTGGGATCAGTATATTTAATGCCATTCTGTTGTAGCTCAGAGCAGATCTGACCATTGCCATTTAGATTCTTGACATAACTATAGAATGTCTTGTAGTTGTCTTTGAAATCTTTGGCAGTTTTATTTTCTTAACTAGCTTTTGAGGATTTTATGAGGGATCTCAGCTTCTTACTGAGGCTGGTGAGGGTGTTTTTTGCATCCTGGGATTTTCCTCTTTTCTGCAACAGTTTCTTCCTTCTGTTGTATAGTTTGTTTATAGCAGGGGACCAGCAGATTGGCTTCCTTTTTTTGGAGGAGAGCATCTTGGTTCTATTTGGGATGGCACGATTCATGCACGAGTGGATGTGCTCATATAGTGCCTTAGTGTAGGATTCTGCAGTCAAACTTTCAGATCCCGTCTGCATGGGTGTCATGAAGTTTGTCACTTCTGACTTCAGTGGCATGAAGTTGGCTTTGGAGAAGTTTTTTAAGGATGTTTCCTTACTGGAGGGTGAGGGTGGGATGTGGAAGTCAAGGGTGATTTGCTTATGGTCAGACCTGACCAATGAGAGGGTGACCACATGTCATTGCTGATATCAGCTGAAGCAAAATTGGTCAGAAGCTTGTAATAGTAAACAAAAATGAAACAAAGTAGTCAGTGATACCCCAGGCCCGCACGAAGAAACAACAAATAGTTACAATATAACATATCAAAATAATCCAACAAAAAGATTTACTAGCTGCTTCCAATAATTAAAACATTAAATTTTTTAACACTGCTCCACGAAGTTAGGCGACCAGCCACTGCTCTGCTGTATTTATCTGTGCAATCCAAGGAATTTTGCATTCTGCTAACCATAAGTACAATTTATACTGTATTTTGCACTTTTAAACTATTTTTGCTGTATTGCTGATTTTTTAAAACTGTTCTTGCTGATTTGTTGCACTTTTTGTCTGCTGTAGCGTAGACTAGATTCAGACCTGCTGCATCTGGTTCTGTTTGTTAAATTGAGAACTAAAACAGGCTATTTTTTTTGCCAGAGAGAGCCGCCCTGCTCCATTGTGGCAGGAGAGTGCAGTTAGGACTCATCTGATTGAAGGTTGCTGGCACAGGGCTCAGTTTTGAGCTTTTTTATTAGTTAAATTGTTTAATTCAGTTTGCTCACTGTTGCTACATATGCCCTGCATTTGCATGGGTTTACACTTGTTTTAGCACACCTCCACAGAGTTAGGCAACCAGCCACTGTTTTGTTGTATTCATCTCTTTATGCATAGCGCACTTCCATGCACCATTGCACACTACTGCGAAGTGGGGATAACCATTGGTGGTTATAGATGCCAAAACTTCATTAGATACATTTTCCCTTAGTAGCTGCCCATGATCCAGCCGAGAAGTCCTTAAATTGCACTTAGCACCTCAACTGTACTTTTGCCCCTTAAACAGTCCCAAATCCACAAAATGTATAATAGTCTCATACCATTTAAATAACCCCCACTAGTATAGACCTTTTATAGAACACCCCATTAGTATAGACCGCGTTTTGAGCACACAGTTATACCACACCCCACCATTTTCTCTTCCCACTATAAAAACAGGATTTAACCTGGCATTATGTATGGCCAGCTTCCCTTCACTTCTCCCAACAGTCTGATTGACATGGGTATCCTGAGACAGTGTAGCAACTGTCTCATGTACATTGACAACCTTCTACTCCTAAATCACCCAAGTACTATTTGTGAGAGATGCATCTACACTAAGAATCTGGAATCCTTACTCGCTCACAGAACAGTAACACTGAAAAGGTTGTTAGCTCACATACTACGCGTCCTATGCAAACCATGCACTCAACACATAAACCATCATACTCAGAGACACTCACCAGAAACCTACCTAGACACCAAAGACCTTCCAAACACAAAAAGGCTACTCTTAATACAGCACCTGCAGCAATGAATGCACATAAAAACACAAACACTAGTGTCTCACCAAATAAGCCCCTAAGGCAAAACACATCTAAATTAAATTTCTTAGTCATAGATGTCTCCATTGTGAGACACACAGATGTCCCACTCACCAAGTGGACAAGGAGAAGGTTACAGTCAACTATCTATCGGGTGCCAGGATCCATCAAATCACACACTGACTCCGTTATAGCTCATGTTGGTATGAATGACTTGAGATGTACCTAACTGGACTATATGAAGAGAGACATGATTAAGCTCTATGAATATGTGCCCCAGGCAGGTAAATCCCTAGCCTTGAGCAGCATTCTATGACCACCTAGGATGATACCACATTATAAACAAAAATGATTAACTTCAACAATTGGTTTAGTTTCTGGTTTCATTCTAAGGGATCCAGTTCTTGTCAGCCTGGGATGACATGGTTAATAGACCACACTGCTTTGCCAGAGATGGTCTTCACCCGTCATCTCTAGGCTTTTGGTTACTGGCTAAGGCACTTGCCTCACGCATAGTGCCTTTCTTAGGCAAGGTCGCAAGAACAAAATTTCCAACATGAAATTATCACTCACAAATAAATTAAAGTTTATGTTGATAAATGCTAGGAGTTTAAATCAGAAACTGCACTCTGTGGAAGCACTCCTCGCCCTGGTGGATGCTGACATCTGTGCAGCTACAGAAACTTGCTTCAGGGCAGTGGGGAGTACCCTGGCCTTGCAAGGCTACAATGCCTTCCACACTTTCAGACAGCAAAACGAACATGTGAGAACCAAAGGAGGAGAAGTATCTACCCTCATCAAAGATAAATACACCTCCAGACTGCTCAGACAGGAAAACTCAATGGAGCTACTCCAACTCACTCCAGGTAAGACTGTCCCTTTAAGTCATTGTTAGCTATAAGCCCCCTTCAATGAACCAAAATACCCACGCTGTTTATTTGGAACTATTTGGGTCAATCAAATTACAACCAAAGACTCTAGTCATGGGTGCTTTTAACTATCCCTCCACTGACTTTGAATCTTATATAAGTGCCAACATGCTTGCACAAAGGTTTCTGGACTTTGGTAACACTAATGCCCTGGAACAAATAGCATGCAACCCTACAAGGGACTCAAATATTCTCAGTCCAGTCCTCACCAACATGGGTGACCATTGCACCACCACAAGTATAGGACCCTCACTGGTTAAATCTGATCAGAAATCAGTCACATTTGAAGTAGCTATAACACTTGAACCCCTCCTAGGTGAAATTAGGCTTATATGACTGTCTTGACCCAGATGTACCTGATAGGATCCAAACAAGATCCTCAAGAAAAAAGCAAGCTTTCCTAGTGAACATCTAGCATTAATAAGTTATACAACAAAAGGAAGAAGTTGCTGTCTAAGAATAAAAAAGACAGGTCCCAGCACTGGAAAAACATCCTCCCCTGCTTCAACAAACAAATAAGACAACTTGTAAAATCTAAGGGCAACTTCAAAAAAGATTTAGCAACTGTAGCTAAGGATAATCATAAGGCACTCTTCAGCTATATCCTTAACCTAAAAGGTGGGACCCAGGCATGTGTTGAACTAGCTGTGGATGGTATCTCTCACACACACACACACACACACACACACACACACACACACACACACACACACACACACACACACACACACACACACACACACACACACACACATTGATCCTGTGAAAATAGCTAACCTATTAGCTGACAGTTTTGGTGAAAATTTCACCCCCTGTCCACTCCAAACATTCCACAGGGCATTCCCTCTACATCTTCCCCACCTTGCATCTCCAAAGAGAAGTCATTAATGCTTTCTCCAAGGCCAAAACCACAGCCTCTATGTGAGTGGATGGTATCCCAGGTTGTATTTTAAATGGTCTAAAACATGATTGAGCAACTCTATTATATTAGGTACTCTCTTCAACCACTGCCTGAGTACTGGTTTTGTCCCTGTTGAATGGAAAACTGCAGCCGTCATCCCCTTTCATAAAGGGAGTACAGCAACAGACCCTAGGAACCAGCCTTATCTGTAAGGCCATGGAACGAATCATTATGGACCTTATAAATAAGGATATAGATGATCTCCACATCCTTGATTCGACACAGACTGGTTTTATCAAATGCAGGTCATGCACTTCTTCAAAAACATCACCAGAGCCATAGACAAAGGGAAATCTGTGAATACAGCATACCTTGACTTAGCCAAGGCCTTCGACAAAATCCCACATTTGGGCATCATTGATAAACTCTCCCAGTTGAATATCCACCATTATGATGTCAGCTGGGTTGCTAAGTGGCTAACCAACAGATCAGAGTCAGTCAAAGTTTTGGACTTTACCTCAGCCAGCACATCTGCCACCAGTGGGGTTCCACAGGTGTCAGTGCTGGATCCCCTATTGTTTGGAATATACTTCTTAGAAGTTCATTGAAACTGAAGACAGGAATACAAACAACACCAAAGAAACTCAGAAAGCTGCAAGAACATCCAAAAACAAGATGTCATTTATTTTAGTATAACTTCTTAATATCCACTTTAAAAGTACACAAAATTCACTTAAAAGTTACACAAGTGCTTTCATCTTCCACAAGATAAAACAACTTTATCAAATGCAACATTGTAACTTATGAGCCAGTCTAAAAAGAGAATCTACAAGTCGTTTGTTCACCTTTGCCTCTATTTCTTAAAGGAGAAGTAGTCTTTAACTCCATCATAAATTAAGATACTTAAAAACTACAAACTGCTCATTAAATAAAACAAATGTGGTACTAAGCTGTAATAAAACGTAATATAAAGGACAGACCTCATACAACAGTTAGATGTTAAATGTTCTAAAATCAGAGCTTATCTTATCTTCTAAAACTTTAAGCTTAAGTAAACAACTAATAGAGGAAACCTCATTAAGTCCTGGTGTATGCCCTGCATTAAGTCACAGTTGCCAGTGAAGTTCTTTCTGTTCTAAAACCAGTCATCATGGGCCCCCTTGGATTTATTGGTAGTTGTTCAAGCATGCATGCCCCAGATATTAGTGATGTGTTTCGCAAGTGCATTAGTATTAATTTTTCTACAAATGCCATATAAATGCTCCCACGTTTGTTCCCTGAGCAAACCATTTTGCCCACATAGAAACTACAGCATTCTTGGCAAAGAGCCATGTATACCACACCCCTGCTAGAACACCTTTATCTCCCTTTTACAGCAAATCTCTCCTTCTTCACATGAAACTAGTCAATTACGAGAATGTGATTGCAAAAATTACATGTCCCACATCTACGCATACCAGGTGTTTGTATCTGCCCTATATCACGTTTCTTAGTTTCAAAATACTTTTTAAATGTTACTCCTCTTCCACAGATGACAGTAGGTGTCTCTGCCATCTATTTTCTCCATTCTGGATTATTTATAATGGTCCAATTCTTACATAGAATACTTTTAAATTTTGCCCAATTGAGTAAGTGGAATGAAAGTACACTTGAAATTGTCTATCTGATTTTATATTCAAATTCATTGAGTTATTCACCCATATTATCATTATTCCTAGGAACAGACTGTCCAAAGTCAAGCTTCCTATTACTGGAAAAATCTTCAAAACTATACATTTAAAACATGTTCTAACAAGTGGTGTTATATTATACAAGGGATATAATTTAATTATTATATATTGTAATTAAATACAATCAGGAAGGTGAAGCAAAGAACTTTTGCATGGTCCTAAAATGTGTGCAAGGAGCCTTTGATTTGAAAACAGCCAAAAGGTAAATGGAATCCATCCCTGCCAAGATGTATTTTCCTTGAATGTGGGTTTCAATGCTGTTTCAGTGAATATGACTTTCAAGGGCAGAGAAAGTTTAATGCTATATATTATGACTGCATTCCTTTGTTTAGCAAATGTCTATCAGTGTGCTATAAAATTTGAAATAAAAGTTTTAAATTAAATCCAAATATCTGTAATCATTGTAGAAGTAAAGTAGAAAACATTATGCTCACAGAGTTTTGAACAGTGTTTATGGCAACTGGGGAGTAGGATTGCTAACTTTTCATGTCAAAATTTCTGGACATGTACGTGAAAGCAAAATGTATGTAATTTGGGTACACCCCCCCCCCCCCCAGCATACACACAACCATTCCAGTGTCCCATTATTTGGCTATTTCTCCATTTCCCTCCAGTACTCTTACTAAAGAAAATTATCAGGTTCTCAATACATATCAAAAACTAATTCATATTCTCCTACTTTATAGCTATATTGAAATAAATCCAGATACAGGACATTTTCCATGTAAAATTATAAACTTTGCTGCAATAAATTCTCACAATGTGCTCAATCCACGTGTATAAATACAATCATTGTTTGCCACTAAAAATTGATATCTTAGCAATAAATAAATCATTGGTTAAGCAAAACACTCCCAATATGAGAATTCACTTTCCTAACTACAAATGCATTTTCAGAATGATACAACAGGAAAACAGAAAAGACTTTGATGGAACCCTTTTTTTCTTTATAGAATGCATACAAATAAGTGACAAAACCAAAGTCTTCATGCAAATGATATAGACGCAAGCTGATTCAATAATTTGTGGGACAGATTAGGAATGTGAGGTGCAATATGGAGAGTAGATGTAACCTTATATATATACCAAAGGGTAAGAAGGTCACAAAAACAAACTATTCAGTAAAACCTGCACGAAAAAATAAGCCAAGTTAGAGTTTGCACTGTGTGATGTGTTAAATATCCTGATATACAGGCCCATGAAATATATGTAAACAACTTCTTAAGGACATTAAATCTTTAATGTTAATGCTTTATGTTTAATTAAATGTGGGGTTTAGCTTTAATGGCCTAAAAGTATCCATAAAGACTTAAAAAGTAAAAAGTCATAGGCATTCAGAAGCCATGTAGCTGAAACACTTAATGTCCTTAAGGGGTCATTTGAGTATATCCCATAGGCCTCTTTTTCAGGAGGTTTAAGATATCACACAGTCAAACCTCTAGCTTGGTTTGGTTATTCTTGCAATAAACACACACACACACACACACACACACACACACACACACACACACACACACACACACACGTGTGTGTGTGTGTGTGTGTCCTGTCTCTCATGCA
Organism: Protopterus annectens; assembly: GCF_019279795.1. Taxonomy (NCBI): domain Eukaryota; kingdom Metazoa; phylum Chordata; order Ceratodontiformes; family Protopteridae; genus Protopterus; species Protopterus annectens. Next base: position 1,399,204,682 of record NC_056735.1, read on the forward strand.
CAGGACACTAAGGATAATCACAAGGCTTTCTTTAGTTATGTTAGGAACCAGGGTGGGAATTCCCAGATATGCTCAGAATTAGTCCAAAATGACAAAAAATACACCACCGAACCCACAGACATTACCAACATCCTAGCTGACAGGTTCAGCGCAAACTCCCCCCCCAACTCCCCACCAAAAGGGCAAATATCTATCCCAGCAGAGTGCTGCCCCCCTGACATCTCAGATGCTCAGGTAAGAGCCGCCCTCTCCAAAGCAAAAAACACAGCATCAATGGGACCAGACGGTGTCCCAGGCAGCATCCTACATGAACTCCAAGAAGAGCTAAACCCAAACATAAAACTACTGTTCAATCTCAGCCTTACTACAGGATATGTACCCAAAGAGTGGCGTACAGCAACAGTGGTCCCTCTTCACAAAGTTGGTGCCTCAACAGATCCTGGAAACTATCGCCCCATAAGCCTGACTAGCTTGGTCTGCAAAGCTATGGAAAGGATCATCATGGACCTCATAAATAAAGATATTGGGGACCTACAGACACTGGATCCTACCCAGTTCGGCTTTGTTAAGAGCAGATCCTGCCTCTTAAACCTGGTTGATTTCTTTGAAACAGTCACCAAGGCCATTGATGAGGGCAAGGTGGTCCACACAGCCTACCTGGACCTCGCAAAAGCCTTCGATACAATACCCCACTCGGGCATTATAGATAAGCTCACCAGCCTAAATATAAACACCTATGTCACTAGATGGGTTGCAAACTGGCTCAAGGACAGAACCCACATGGTTAGAATTGCTGGAGCCATGTCAGACTCCAAACCAGTTACAAGTGGCATCCCACAAGGCTCAGTTCTGGGACCTCTCTTGTTCAGTATATATTTCTCGGAGGTACAGGCCAACATGGAAGGACTGTGGCTGACCAAGTTTGCAGATGACTGCAAACTGGGCGCCATAATAGACTCTCCAGCCGACACAAGCATCCTCCAAAAGGGCCTCATAGAAACAGACAACTGGTGCCAGAGCCATGGCCTCAAGCTAAATGCCAAAAAGTGTATAGTCATCCCCTTTGGCAAAAACAAAGTGCCCACAAATTACCACATAGGTGGTAATCCATTAAGTACAGAAGAAGTAATTAGGAACCTGAGGACCCAAGTTGATAGCAGTCTCTCATTTGACAACCACGTGGCCAAAGTGGTTAGAAAAACATTTTATATAGCCCACCTAATCATGAAGGGATTCACATCTAGATCAGGGAGGTCATCGTGCCTCTTTACTCATCCCTCATCAGGCCCATAATTGAGTACAATGCCCCTTTTGGGATGTACCTTACCAGACACCTGCAGCAACTGGAAAGACCCCAAAAGTACCTCACCAAGAGGATCAAAGGGCTCAAACAGATGCCATATGCTGCCCAGTTAAAGAAACTCCAGCTCTACTCAGTGGCATACCGCCTGTTCAGGGGCGATCTGTGCCTGACGTATAAAGCCATGTCCAACCCAGAATTAATGGACATGCTGCACCTCAGAAAATCCAAATCCCATTGAGCTATGCGCTCGAGAGACTTGAACCTCAGCACTGAAATAAATAGGACATGCTGGAGGGACAGATTCATAACCCAGAGGCTCCCTTCACTCTGGAATAAAATCCCAGTCCAGGTTAGGCAGAGTCCCTCATTGACTCTCTTCAAGAGGAATCTTGATGAGTGGATGGGAGATCATAGGTTTAACCCGGGTATCACTTCTGTGTCACTGTTAGACAGAGGCATGGTATACTAACCTCGAAAAAGGGCATAGCAACATAAATTTAAAATGGGTGACGAAAGCCCTAGGCTTATAAATGCCCTAGAGCAGATAGCCTAGTATGAACCTATGAATATATATATATATATATATATATATATATATATATATATATATATATATATATATATATATATATATATATTACAATCTGATCATGAAGGATAACATAAAAAGTGATTGTTAATTTAGTGATACACAGAGACCCTCCTCATTCCTGACTAATACTTCAACCACACTTATGTTTGGCTACCAGTTCTGTCTGTAGGGTATCTCCGAATAGCACTTGTAAGCAATCGAGATTCTGTTGCTGTAATGGATGCACAACATTAAGTAGAGAGTGAAAGACAATGTAATATATACATGCAGTGAATATCAGAGCTGGCTTGAGTGTATAAAGGCAATAGATGTTTGCTGAAGCTGTTCTAAGCTGCATTGCGACTGACCTACTGCCTACTGTGATACTGGGAAAAGATGTGTTTATTCTCAATTATCTTCTGCACTTTTTATTTAATATCTCTGTAATCTGTACAACTGATTTTTTTCCCACCTCCCTGCCCAGTTCTTGTGGCAGTCTTAAGTCTTGGTGGCTTTGAATTGCCCACCTCTGGTATAAAGTTGATACTGGACACTCCCCCCAAGTCACATTACATCAGCTCATTGTACTGTTTATAGTTAGAACTTAGAAAAGGCCCACCCTTTTAGCTTCTGAATATTGAATTATCTCTCTTTACTTTCTACTAAAAAAAAAAAATATGTTTCCTGCCTTTCCTGGAACTACTGTAGTCCAGATACAGATTTGATGTATCCATGACTGTTTGTAAATTTCTGAGTGGTGCCAAAAAGTCTGCTCTTCAATTTTTCGCTTAGATCTGCTAGTTCTCTCCTCTCCTCTCCTACACTTTTACTAGCTTATTAGTCTAGCACTTTACCAAACTTCTTGTAGCAACTATTGAAGCACACAAAAGTGCTACCAGCACTAAACATTCACAAGGAAACAGCTCCAGTACTTATTATTAATGCCCACCCCTCCAGGCATGTCTAAAGATCAGTTCCCTGTGCTTTCTCCTATTAACCTGGTGAGCTTGGGTATCCTGAGGCAATATAGCAACTGCCTCATGTACACAGAAAACCCTCTCCTCTTGCCTCCCAACACTCAGACTTGCGAGAGATGCACTTGTATATCCAGACTGGAAACCAAGCACTCTCCAGCCAAGACTGGCCAATAGCTGGTCCCTCAACAAAAGGTACAAATATGACTCTGTCATTGTACATGTGGGTGTGAATGACCTGAGATGTACCTCCCTGGACTACATGAAAAGAGACATGGAGGAGCTCTCAGATTTTGTAGCCCAGGCAGTTATGACCCTAGCCCTGAGCAGCCTCCTACCATCACCCAGAATGACACCACAGTACAAGCAGAAAATGATTGATTTCAACAATTGGCTATGTTTTTGGTGTCATTCTAAGGGGATCCAGTATCTGTCTGCCTGGGATGACATGATTGACAGACCTTGATGCTTTGCCAGAGATGAACTGCATCTGTCACCCCTGGGTTTCCGGATACTGGCCAAGGCTCTTGCCACCCTTATAGTACCTTTTTAGGCAGTGTTCCAAAGACCAAATCACCACCGTAACAGCTACAAATGCAATCTGAGGGTCATGATGCTCAACGCTAGAAGTCTAAATCTCAAAATGCACTCAATCAAAGCACTCCTTAAAATAGAGAACATCGACATTTGTGCTGTAACAGAGACCTGGTTCAAGGCAGCAGAAAGCACCCCTGCATTACCAGGCTATAACTCATTCCACACCTTTCGGCCCCAAAACTTGGACTAAAGCTGCAAAGGTGGTGGTGTTTCCATTTTCATAAAGGATGCACACACCTCCAGACTGGTAGCCCAACATAAAGCATCAGAGATACTTCAGGTACAGCTAACAATGGCTAAGACAGCGATTCAGGTTGTAGCCTGCTAGAGGTCCCCAACCATGATCCAAGACTCACACTCCACATTCCTAAGCACCCTGGAGAATATTAGGGTCCAATCTAACACTCTAGTACTGGGTGACTTCAACTATGCCTCCATTAACTGGGAGAAATACTCATGTACCAATACACTTGCGCAACATTTCCTGGAATTCATTAATTCCAATGCCCTGGACCAGATCTTTCTTACCCCACTAGAGGTAGCAACATCCTTGACCAGGTCATTACTAACATGGGTGACCATTGTTCTATACAAATAGTCAACTCCTCCCTGGTTAGATCCGACCACAAACTAATCACATTGGAACTTCACATCCCACACACACACACACACACACACACACACACACACACACACACACACACACACACACACACACACACAAAGGTAACCACCATGAAAAACTTCTCCAAAGCTAACTTTGGGCTCCTAAAAACAGAGGTGGCTAACTTCACAGCACCCATGCAATTGGAGAACAGCTGCATGACCACTGAATCATACACTAATGCCCTGTATGAACACGTACACAAATGCATGGATTTTGCCATACCCAATAGAAACAAGATGCTCTCCTCCAAAAAAAAAAAAAAGGAAGCCAATCTGGTGGTCCGCTGCCATAAACAAACTCTACAACAGAAGGAGGAAACTGATGCAAAATATGGTGAAGTCCCAAGACTGGAAAAACTCCCTTATCGGCCTCAACAAAAGTTGAGATCCCTCATCAAATCCTCTAAAGCTAGCTATGAAAACAGAATTGCAGCAGATAGTAAAGACAACTACAAGGCCTTCTATAGTTATGTAAAGAATCTCCACAGCAATACCCAGATTTGCTCAGAGCTGTTGCACAATGGCACCTCCTATACTGAGGCAACAGATATTGCCAATATACTGGCTGACAGGTTCAGTGCCAACTTTACCCCTCTCTCCCCTCCCAAAGGACCAATCACAATATCAGTAGACTGCTAGGCACCCATTATTACTGCTGTAAAGGTTAAAACAGCACTGTCCAAGCCCAATAATACAGCATTCTATGGGACCTGACAGTATTCCTGGCTGTGTTCTACATGAACTACAGAGTGAATTGGCACTTCACCTGTGTGCCCTGTTCAATCACAGCCTCACCTCTGGTTTTGTCCCTACCAAATGGCACACTGCTACAGTCATCCCTCTCCACAAAGGAGGAGGAGTGACCACAGACCCTGGGAACTATTGCCCCATTAGCCTGACAAGTCTGATATGCAAAGCTATGGAACGCATCATCATGGACCTAATAAACAAGGATATAGGGAATCTCCAAACTCTGGATCCCACACAGTTTGGTTTTGTGAAGGGTAGATCATGCCTGCTCATCCTGGTCGACTTCTTTGAGTCAGCCATCAGACCTGTGGATGAAGGCAAGGTGGTTCATACAGCCTACCTTGATCTGGCCAAGGTCTTTGATACCATTCCCCACTCAGGAATCATAGAAAAACTCACTAAACTAGGCATCAACCCCTATATCACTAGATGGGTTGCAAACTGGATCACAGATAGAACCCACAGTGCGAAAGTAGCTGACTCCAAGTCAGACTGATGACCAGTCATGAGTGGAGTCCCACAGAGTTCAGTCCTGAGTCCTCTTCTGTTTGGTATCTACTTCTCTAAAGTCCAGGCCAACAGGAATGGATTCTGGCTGACAAAGTTCGCAGACAATTGCAAGTTGGGAGCCATAATTAACTCCCCAAGTGATGTTGACATCCTACAGAAACTCCTCACTAAGACCAATGACTGGTGTAAGAACCATGGCCTTAAACTCAATGCCAAAAAATGTGTTGTCATCTCCTTTGGGAAAAACCCGGTTCCCATGAATTACCACATCAATGGTAGTCCACTGAACACAGAAGGTGTCATAAGAGATCTGGAACACAGGTTGACAGCAACCTCTCTTTTGACCACCACATTGCCACTGTGGTCAAAAATTCCTTCTATGTGGCACATCTCATTCCTAAGGGTTTTGCATCCAGGAAAAAAGAGGTCATTGTCTCCTCTACTCTTCCCTCATTAGGCCAATCATCAAGTACAATACCTCAGTTGGCATGTACCTCACTAGACACCTGCAAGAACTGAAGAGGCTGCAAAAGTACTTCACAAAGAGGATCCTAGGCCTTAAACACTTATTCTGTATGGACAGACTCAAAAAATTCCAACTATTCTCTGTCTCATATTGCCTACTTAGAGGCGATCTCTGCTTGACTTACAAAGTCATGTCTGACCCAACTCTGTTAGAAATGCTACATCTAAAAAAATCCCAATCCCTCCACACTGCACATTCCAGAGACCTCAACCTCATTACCACAATCAACAGAACAAGCTGGAAGGACAGGTTCATAACCCAGAGACTGCCCATGCTATGGAATAGACTTCCCATACATGTCAAGTCGAGCGCCTCACTGGCCCTCTTTAAGAGAAATCTTGATGAGTGGATGGGAAATAGAAACTTCACCCCTGGGATCACTCCAGTGGCTCTACTCGACAGAGGCACTGTGAACTAAGGTCGGGTGGCACGATGCCAGGGTAATCCTATGGGCTAGGCTTGTAAAGGCTCCAGGGCCATTAGCCTAGTACAATCCTATGAACGTATGAACCTATGGTGTGATATACAGAGTGAATGGCAAAACACAATATATACATGCATTATATGCAGAGAGGATATCAGAGTTGGGAAATAATAGCCAAATATAAGAAACACAAATGAGCCAGACTATGCTCCATTATTGGTATTCTATGGTGTATGACATGATATTTCTAAAACTCTTTCCTACTGACACCACTGCCATTCTATGATTCCACTGAACAATAATGTTACCAGTGCTTTGCAAGACAGCATTCAGGACTGACAAATGATTGTTAACTTTTTAATCAAGCTCTGTGTCGCAATGCTTTTTGCACCTGAACCTATACATTTTACCCTATACCTTCCATGACAGATTCTTATGTATTCCAATTAGCTTCACTCTGTTTTCTGCCCAAATTCTGCTGCCACCCTTCTATTACTTGTCTGTTAGCCTGTTTCCAAACTCTTAAGAACTCAGTTTATTTTACAATAATCCCAATATAGCTTTGCAGTCTGGATTTTGGCAAGGCTATTCCCACCATGAGAGAGAGGGGAAGTCCATTGATATGCTCTTCTTTCCTTGTTTTTCTCACCGTCACCTACTACTCCATATCACTGCTCATCAGTCCACATTTTGAAACAGACATTGTAAAACTGAATCTCTGTGCTTCTTTACTTCCACTTTCTAAATCTGACAGTCTCGTGACAATTATGAAAAACTGTGTACAGCAAAACTCCCAGGTCTGTTTTCCTCAGTCCACATTTGCCTGCTATATGATGCTGAACAAAATCACTTAACCAGAAGATGCTAATACAGAACACAGAACATCTGAAAGGAAGAAATTGTGTCTGCTAGCTTTACCTATTCAACAAATAAAAAGAAATAAAAGAAATAAAATATCAGTAGTGCCACAGCTACCACAGTGTATTTGTACCTCTCACTATCCATGGCTTCATTACAAATCCACCCTCCCAGAAGAAGGGTGATTTTTCTCCTTCACTGTTTTAATTTCCTTGCATAAATAGAACATAGGCTTCCCAATATCTGAGTTATATCCTGTTCAACGGATCTGCAACAGTAATGTGGGAGGGGATTGAGACTCAGTGGAAGATAAAAAAAATTAAGAAAAAGGAAGACTCCAGATTCTTTTCTCTGTATTTCATCTCGTATAGCAGAAGCTTCAGCATGATGAACAAGCAATAAAAGCTTCAACTCAGTGAAAAAATTAATGTGGTCATTTTTGTTTGGGGCTTTAGAATCACACCCTTGGTATATATAGATAGATAGATGACAGATAGATAGATAGATAGATAGATAGATAGATAGATAGATAGACAGTCTCACAGCAGCAGCTGGAAAGGACACAGAAGTACCTCACAAAGAGGATTACTGGCCTCAAACAAATGCCCTACACTGACCGCCTCAAAAAACTCCAGCTTTACTCCGTAGCATATCGCCTACTCCGGGGTGATCTCTGCCTAACATATAAAGCTATGTCAAACCCAGAGCTGTTGGACATGCTACACCTAAAGAAATCCCAATCCCTCCGAGCTGCACGCTCTAGGGACTTAAACCCTGTCACCACAATAAACAGGACACGCTGGTGGGATAAATTCCTGTCCCAGAGACTTCCTATACTCTGGAACAAGCTACCCATCTATGTCAAGCAAAGTTCTTCATTAGCACTCTTCAAGAAAAATCTTGATGAGTGGATGGGAAATAGGAAATACACCCCACGGATCACTTCTGTATCTCTGCTGGACAGTGGCACAGGAAAATAACTTTCTTGGGTGGCGTAAGCTATGGAACCTTGCTGGCTAGGCTTATATAGGCCCTTGGGCCGATAGCCTAGTACCTACCTATGAACCTGTGAACCTATGTACATACATGCAAACATACAGATGTAGATAGATAGATAGGTAGATAGATAGATCTAAATGTGTATAAACTCAATCTCTGCATGACAATGGAGAATAAAGAAAAATCCAACCAGTTTGAATCACTGTGAGTGTTCAAACAGTAACCACAGCAACAGCTATTTCCTACAGAGAATGCAATTGGGAAGTTCCAAATAGTGAAGTAAAATAAATAATTAGGTGAAGTTTGCCCATGACCAAGTATAAGGAAGCCATTCCTATTAACTGCCCCACACTGAGAGGATATAGGTTCATCACATTCTTTCCTGTTACGTCTTCATAAGGGACATATTGCCAAGTATTAGGAATAAACCAATCTCAAACACTTTTTCCAACAACTGTAACTCTAAGGGGTATAAATGTCAACATTATTCATTGTTGCTTCACATATCTTGCAGGTATGATATTTTTATCTAGGATGCTAGAGTAACCTGAAGTAACACCCAATGATAACTCCATTTTGTTTCACCCATATGAGTAGGTGTAATTAAACTGCTTCTTTTTGAGCCCAGGACCATGAGCAGGTTAAAAGTACTACTTAACAATACTCCTGCAGTGCTAACTTCAAGCTTGCATCTGAGATTTGGATTTACTGAATGAGACATGGTTACAGAAATGCTCAGCTTATATTATTGTTAACAGTCAGCAGGCAAAATGGGTGACAAAAGTTACCAAAAATCCTAAGATAATAGGAGAGAATGTAGACAAGCAGTTCATATTGCAATAATGCACATGACGTGGCATGGATAAATAGGAAGAAATAATATTAACGTATTCTGCTTTAGGAGGCTGCTGTTTTAAGGCCAAGGCAAGCAGGCAGGGAGGACCCCAAAGAAACCAATATAGTCATAGTACAAAATGTCCACTGTTGCTATAAATAGCAGACTCTTGAACAAGACAGTTATGAGGAGTCTACAGGGGCTAAAAAAGAACCCTGTTAATTAGAAAATCTATAGGGAAATAATCATTACCTTCTGAAAACCTAAACTGCCTATGCAACCATTTTCTTCTGAAAGCTACAAGGACTTGAGTGAATTGTGCTCTCTGTATGTAACAACTGAATTGTTTGTTTAGAAAAAAATGTAAAAAAGTATGTCAAAAAGCAGTAACGTGAAATATGAAAGTGCCTGCTCTCATTACTTAGATCGTTTACTTCCCAGAGGATCTGTTTATAAGTACTATGGGTTATCATTTATGCTGCTCCCTGAGATTATTTTCTTTATTTCTGTCCTAGTACTTAAACCTCAGTTTTGAAATTTCTAGAATTTGTCATCAGATTTTTGAATTACATGCCAAGTAAACTTGCTACAAAAAGATTAAGTGAATTGTCATGCAAAATGCATCCACAGTCTACTTAAAACATACTTCCATGAGTACACTTTCCTTCTCACAATGGTAAGAACAACTGTAACAAATACTCATGTTATAAGTCTTACAAATTATTTATACAGTAGTGGTGACATTCTTATACGTCTAATTTTCTGTGGCATACACCATAGGGATGATTTATAATATATATGAATGTTTAACAAATTAAAGATTAGTTCAAATGATCAGCCGTCACACTGAGTGTCATTTTTTTTGTATTATGCTCACATACAATCATTCATTTAAACTGCTCATTAAGGAGCACAACTGTATTTTTAGATGATGCGTACATTTCAGCTCTGTAAAGACGGAGATCAGAAGAGGAAAATGTAAAATGTGAGATAACCTCTTCATACATATAACATCATCTAATGGACATTTTAACAGATGTCTATCATTCATGTGATGTGCATAAATGCACTTGATTACAAGTATAGAAGTTTTGCACCCTGTTATAAGCTTTACTTACTTACTGTGGAATACTGGATAGTGATATGTAAAAGAAGAAAATTTTCATCTGCTTTATAAATGTTTATTTTGTGGAAACTTTGGGTGAAAGAATTATTTTGCAGACCTTCTCTGCTACAGAAAGGCAATACCAGAAAAAAAATCTCTCTTTATCTCAAGAAGCAGAATACTATCCTTTATAACAAAGACAATATAAATCTACAATTCTGGAACAGTTCTGTTTTCCTGGTCATTAATATTCAGTACAACAGGTTAAGCAGTTAGTTTTGCTTCCTTTGTCCTCTGCTGTTAACCTCTGTTTCTCTGTACATTTCGTCATTTTAATACCAAGATTGATGGTTTTTGTTCAGGCATTTGATGGGTTTAAGTCTGTTGCCAGCACCTGAAGGCAGATGTTTTGTTGTAGCTGGAAGCAAATAGTTTTTGTAGAAAATTTAAACTAATACACTTTGACATGCAATGTGTTAATGTTGTCAGGAATAATTGAGTTATCATCATGTCCTAACATATGTGTGGCATTTGGAACTGAGAAGATGCATCAAACTAGTGACAGAACTGGCAGGAAATTCGGACTATGCCGTCAAAAAGCTGTCACAATATTTTACTATTAAAGACAACCAAATACGTCAAAATTAACAAATGCAAGGAAGTGTGAGGCACTTTTTATTAGCCCTGCAAAAAAAGAAAAAAAAGAAAATAATTTATTACTTTCAACACAGCCACGGGTAATATTTTTGACTTCTGACTCTTTTGACATTTTGAGCAAGCCTTAGGCAGCACTTTGCTTCTCAGATCGTAGCATTATTCATAGTATGGTTCTGAGTCTTTTCTAAAAGTCATCTGAACTTACAGTTATTTTTGACATTTTCCCTGAAAAAAATAAGCAAACTATAATCCACACTGTTTAAAAGGGAATATTAAACAAAAACTGGCTTATTTGACAAGCTATCCAAATCTGTACGTAATGCATAGAAATGCTTTCATAAAAAGCACTAATAATTATCTTTGGAAGATGTACATACAAGAAAGAGCGAGAGATGCATCCACAGAATTAGCATTAGTTAGTGGTGTTATGATCACAATAGATAGAAATTTCTCAACAACTGTAAATGGAATATCAGCAAAATAATACTAGGGTCATAGTTGTAGTTTATAGTTAGTTACTAGACACGCACTGCAGAAAACCATTATGGGAGCCTAGCTCAAATTCCCAACTGCACTGTCTAGTTCAATGATTTACTCAAGATCACATAGTAAGTAAAGTAAAGTGAAAAGACTGGACCCTGCACGCTTGGCACAGAATATAACTCATTAACAAAGTGAGCTTTAGTCCTCTGTGTCGAGTAAATGACAACAGTGCTATACACTATAAGTATATATAGATGTACTCTGAAGTGGGGCTGTTTTCATAGTTGTTTTCGCATAAGACATAAACTGCATGACATTTATTTACCCTATATATACATTTAGGTGTGTGTGTGTGTGTGTGTGTGTGTGTGTGTGTGTGTGTGTGTGTGTGTGTGTGTGTGTGTGTTTAATTTATATAACTGCATAAAAGGGGGCTTCCATCCCTGTTACTTTAACATTCGAGTATGCAGCAAATCATGAGTTGGCTGAGACAAGCTTGCTGCATCATTTTAAAAATAATGTTACAGCTATTTTCATTTGTTCTATGTCAACTGTGTAGTCATATTAGTAATGAGTATTGTGTTCAATGATCAAAGCTATGTTATTTTATTTATACTTGTATTTAAAGGAGCAACTGGTTATGACAGATTTATTAAACTGTGTATATTTTTCTAAGTACTTTGCTAAAACAGAATTTCTTCCACAGGCTGGAAGATATCTATAATAGTTTACAGTAGTACTTGTAAAACAACCATGTACCTATGCAGCTGGCAGAGAAAATAATTCATATCAAAAGTAACATTTGTATGGTAAAATAGGCAACTGCTGACATAATGGATAATTTCCCCTCTTTGCATGGGTAGCAGTAAGACAAATGTGTACATTTCTTAAAGGCTAATTAGGAATGGGTGATCAAAAGTTTGAGGCTGTTAAGGAAAATATGAATAGCTCTGGTTATAGTGCTGTTTATTGCATTTAAACACTAATGTCGAAGAACAAGATGACTGACAATATATCACCAAAAAAGGCATTTAGGCTTAGAATCACCAGTAGTGTAGAGGGACAGAGCCCTGACTATGGCCCAGGTGACCCAAATTTGATTTGCAGTTCAGGGTCTTGTTAATGCAAGTAGGTAAAAGAGGTGGGCCTACTCTGGAATGAAGGAAGCATGATCAGTATAAGTCTCCATGAATACTGGTGGAGGATGAAACTTAAAGGGAAGCAACTCTCCAGGTCGGACATGTAAAAACTTTGAGGGTTATGCAGGCTTTAAGTGGGTGTGTCCTCAAGCCATTTCTCATTGCCTGCTCAGCTCAACCATATATGCCAACATGCTTGTAGGGATAACTGAGCTAGGACTGGCTGACCAGTTATTTTTGTACAAGCCAGCACCTGATGCCACGTGCTGTGACCCAGTTGCATGCCTTGCTCCACAGGCATTACTAGTGATCACTGAAAGGTTAGTTCCTGAGGATTTAGATGGCTGATCCAGTGCTTAGGTTATGCCAGTGATGGCCTGTCAGGAACACTAGAAGCATACAGGGTTCCATGACCCCAGCAAACAGGAAAGCAGCACGAACGGTAAGTGTCAGGAGGGGATACCGGGCAAAACAATATTTTATACACTTAGTAAACACTTGCTCTACTGACTAAACCAGAATTATTTTGAATAAAAATAGAGACAATGTATATTAAAGCCTTCTTCAATTAAGACTATGAACTCTCCATACAGAATAAGGCCACAGCCAACAACACTACCGCTACTCCTTATAGAGCAGGCTTTTCAGTAAAATACCACTAATATTCCAAATGTAAACATCAAACAGAAAACAGCCAGAGCAGACAACATACCTCTACATGCAGTAATTGTGGCTCTTTGACAGATTGCAGAGCACCCATGTTTATTTAAAACACTACTTCAGGAAAAGTCTCAAAGAACATTAGCAGAACAAAAGTACTTGTAATAATATGCACTTTTTCAATAAGTCAGTCAGTAATTATCAGAAAAATTTAAATACATCAATTAAAGTACATTTTATAAATATGTCAACCAATACATCTACAGCAGAGTCACCAGTAAATGTTTGATTTAAAGTTAAAAATTGGGTAAAACAGTTTAAAAAACCGTGTTCCAGAAATGTTAATTTAAATTTAAAGGTTATTATTTATGGAATTTTACATATTTCCAGACACAAAAGGATTAAATCACAGAGGCATATTGCAACAGACATACTCCCCTGGATTCACCATCCTTCCATGCAGGACTAGCTTAGTCCTGCACGGACGCTGCCGTTTAGGAGCAGGATGGCAGTGCACCATACATATTAATGAAGGCGTGCTGCCTGAGCTCCTAAGCAGACACGGAGCATGTACGAGTGCAAGAGGCATGTCTGAGAGCAGAGCTCTCAGAATATACACACCCCTGCAATGAAGAACAGCAGAGTATGAATAAGATTGAGCGAGATCGCTCATAGGTGTTCGCATACCCCCAGCAACATCCCCCCACATTTACAAGAGCAATAGTTAAAACATTAAATATACAGAAGTTATTTTTTTATGAAACAGATTAAATTTAACCATAGGTGCACAGGTTTGCCCATCGCTTAGTTACAGTTAACGCAGCTTAAATGGCACAAGCGGATAAAAAGTAAGATATATGCAAATGAAGCAGTGCAGCAATAGTGTAGTGGGCAGAGCATTCTCCTTATGAGCAGTCATACCCGGTTCAAGTCCCATTCGAGAACAATCCATTTTCCATGTCAAATCACTGTATGATCAATTTATTTTGTTGCATAACCTATGATAACATATATTTATAACATTTATATATTTATAACATATATTTGTGAACTGGAATACTGCATTAAATGCAGATGTGAGGTGTCATTGTCATAATGTTGCAAAGTCCACAGATAATCACAAATGCCCCATACAGTATATGTAAACAGGAATCAGTGACACAAATGGAAGGTAAAATGTGTAATGAATGATAACTCCATAAAGATTCCAAATCCACCACCTTCCCAAAAACCATTAGACATTACTGTCTAAATTAGTGCGGTGGTAAGTGGGAGTAAGCACTAGAAAGCAAATGTAAGCACTATTAAGTAGTAGTAAGTGGAAGTAAGCATATTTAAGCAGTCTAAGTGAGTTTAAGCCCATTGGTGTGGGGGTAAGCAATGCGCACACAGGTTAAACAATATTGAAGCTAACTCTCTGTAAGCATATTAAACCGGAGATTAGCATTGCTTACCTTCACACAAACCTATGCAAACCCACTTACAATTGCTTAAAACTGCCTTAAGCACTCTGTATGCATCAGCCTCTGTTCTGGCCAGAAAGAGAATAAACAGCCTTTACAGGTCTTGAACCCAAGAGCCTGTACACTATAGTCCCAGTAGTTAACCACTAAGCCATCACAGCAGTACATAAAACTGAGGTATCGCCAAACAGATCCTCACTATAGGAAATTCAAACTGAACATGTGAAAGGAATCTATATACAGTCTTATGTTGTATAATCTACTACATAACATAAGTATGTGAACTGGAGTACTGCATTAAGCCCAGATGTGAGGTGTCAGTGTAATAAAGTGTTGAAATCCCCTAATAAACACAAGGACCCCATACAGTGTACATACACATGAATCATGGATACCAAACCCATATATAACATGTAATGAATAATAAATCAATGCCACAATGCAAATATAGTGCAACTTAAATATTAAGCAATGCTAAGCATTGCACACCCCAGCTTAGTAGGTGTAAGCAATGTGTAGGCCAGCTAACTCAGTCTGCCCATTGGTATACCCCTTTAAGCAATGCCATCCTTAGATAAGCAGGTTTGCCCATAGCTTAGCCTTTTCAAAACTGTCCAATCATGGCAAAGTGTGGGAAACCGGCCCTATTTAAACCCAACAGGCGAGAATACATCTCATAACTGGTTGTAGCTTCCCCTTATAGGCACTATGTCTGGAATTGGAGAGGGTGTGTGCTTTCGGGCACAGTGCTGGGGCATCCAGGAGTCCAGAGTCATGGCAGGACTCCTTGTGAAAAGCCATGACATGAGACTGCTGCAGGACCAGCACCAGGGTTCCCAATACAAAGCGGAAGCCTGGGACCATTTCACCTGTGACCTCACCAGTGCCACTGACATACCCTGAACTGGTGAGCAAGTCAGGCATCACTATGTTGACCTGAAGTGGTGAAAGAAGGATCTCTTGAATCAGTGGATCCAAGAGGCTGGAAGGATAGGGGAGGTCCTAGCAGTGTGTATCAGTCCACTACCTGTTTAATAATTGCCAGCTCATGTACATTATGGATAGGTATGGCTAAATATTCCTCTCATGTCTTTCACAGTGGCAAGTGAGCGGGCTATGAACCAGGTGGCCCATGGATGTCGACTGGAGTGGTTACAACATGAGGCAAGTTAGTAATACTCTTGCATGTATTGTCATAGGAAATAAAGCTAAAAGTAGTAGTAAGTTAAATACCTGTATAAAACCTGTATCGTTTAAGGCATGTACTGCATACACCAGAGAATATGGCAGGAAGAGTCTCATATAGGTTGTATGTAAATAAAAGCATAATAGCCTAACAATAAAGGTCTAACTGCTGGACTGGATGTGTTTACTCTGGTATCATATGGCAATGTAGATTTGCAATCACTTAATAGTACTGTTGTATTAAGCACTGTTACCCACACTGTGCTACATAAATAAAATGTGTAGGAATGTCTGTATATGACTGGTGTAATCCCAAGAGGTCATATAGTACAACTGAGAGAGACATAGGCAGAAAACAGTGAAAAAGCAGACAACAAAATCCCAATACCACACTCAACTGAGACGTGAACTGTTGTATTTTTAGCACACACAGCCATGGTTCGAATCCTGGGAGTGGTAGTAGGCTGCATACAGAATCATACCCCACAACTGTACAGATATGTCCATAATGTCCAGTATATCGGCCCATATCTGCTGCCTGTCACCCTGTCCACCTGGGAAATCAGTGGGATGATCCCAGACATTTAGCCAGCAAACAAGAAATACAACTGATTGTCAGACATCTATGAGAACAAACCTGTCACTCTAGCAACTCCCCAAAATGTTATGAGAGTAAGAAGCCAAGTATGTCCCATCTATATCCCCATGTTGTCAAGCTGTGACCAGAGTGTGTACAGTAACAGAGTGAGATGAATGTGCATAATACTAATGTGGAATCTGGTAATTGGTGTGGCAACATTCAGATAGTGCTAACAAACATTGCTCCCACAGGTCTGTCAGATACGAATACTGTGCCTAGAAATAAAAGATTGATATCCTGTACTGGTACTGTGTACACTGGTATTGTATGGCATTGTTAGTTTTGCAGTTGCTCTGAATAATAAGGCATCACTCATCACTGTCACCCACACTGTGCTACATAATATAACTTTCTAGGACATCCTGTATAAGAGTGTTGTAATACAAGGTCAGAATGTAATACCACAGGAGAATTATAGACAGAAATCAGATAAGAGATACACAGCAATATCTATATAGCACATGCAACTGTGATGGACAGTGTTTTATTTTTAGCAGACACAGCTATGGTCCGAATCCTGGGAGGGCAGTAAGCTGTATGCAAAATTATACCCCACAAGTGTACAAAAATGTCCAGAATGTCCAGTTAATTGGCCCATATCTGCCGGCTGTCACCCTGTCCCCCTGGCATATCAGTGTGCTAATCTCTGATATGTAGACAGCATTTCATGTCATATAACTGACTGTCAGGCCTGTAGATATTTGGAAAATGTCAATGAAAACAAACCTGTCATTATACAATTCACTAAAGGTTTAAGAGGGCAATAGTCAAAATATGTCCCGGTTCACCTGCATGTGGTCAAGACATGCCCAGAGTCTGTAAAAAAGACATGGACAGGTATGTGCATATTATCAACCTGGAATCTGGGAGTATGTGTAGAAACAGTTAGTTAGTGTTAACAAACAATTCCTCCACAGGTATACCAGGTAAGAGGTGTATACTGCAGGGAAAACCAGTTCATGTATATAGTTGTCGACAGCCATACCATTGTCCAACCTAAGGCAATAGGGTCGTGTACTAATACTTGTAAAGGACAGATAACAGCACTGACTAGGAAAGTAATGCGAATTACAGGAATATACTAGTTGTTGATATCCCCCCCCCCATCATATCTGCAACAATAAACTAAATACACAACTCAGTTGGTATGTGTTGACTTAACTCTAATGTTGGGACATATGTCCTGTTCGATAATTATTTAAATCTGTTTATATGCATGTGCTATGTTGAAATACTTCCTCATTGGTGGCATGGTGCCATCAATGTACCTGGATGCCGTTGTAGTTACCACTGTGGTCCCATATATGCATGTGCTCTGTTTGCTATACAACTGTTCCATATATGGTGTTTGGGTTAATGGGAATATCTATGCATGCTGTTATACCTAATCCTGGAATGTGTTGACTAATACTAACCCACATATGTTGATAAAACCTAAACACCATAGCACGTATGGGAATGCGGGTCCCAGCGGACCCACCTGTCCCACCTCAGCTGGCCGTGGCACCGGACACCAGCACATCTGGGGCCCAACCTGGGACCTCCTGGTCCATTGGTCTTGCACCACCTTCGGGTGGAACCACCCCAGGGAATGGGGCTTGTCACCCCTGGGACCGGTCATGAACACGAACCTGCCACCCATTGCCAGGTCCGGGTCATGGTGCATAGTGAGCTCAACAGGGAGGTTGGAGATCTACTACGCCAGCTTGAGGGCCATGTGTCATGAATAGAGGGTCGGCCTGGCTCTCCTACTCATCCCCCAGCACAGCCACCTTCGGGGCTGTGAAGGTGCAGTGGTGACTGCCCATGGGTGGGAACCTCAGTCCCACTGCTTCCACTAGGGGCTCATGGGCTCATGGGCTTCCGATTTCCCAACATCCCTCCCCATCAAGGTGTTTACCCCCACATGTGTCATATACTGCTCCTATATGCGTCTTGTTTGTCTTGTCTGTTAACCTACCCAACCTACCTCCCCAAATATACCTGCTATCCCTCCCCAACATTCCACTCTCAGCTGAAAAAAAAGGGCAATCTGTTCCAAAAACAAATCTCGCTCTATACATAGCTGTCCATTTTGCACACGTCTACTGGACACATGTAATCTTGTCTAACTGACTTAACAACATATTATTGTTGTCCTCACCCTTCTCTCAGGGGTATGAGTGTCCAAATCTGTCTCCAAATTCATTGTATATGCACAGCTGTTACTGTAGAAGAAATGGGCAGCTATGGACCTTCCCTACACCCATCCTGCACATCCCTAGCTATTTTCCCTACTGTCTTTCCCTCTTTGTGCCACTTTTTCACCACTTTCCTATCAACCCTTTTTCATTTCTTTTAAAGAAATTAGCATGGGGGTAAGCAGGAGTAAGCACTTTTAAGCAGCAGTAAGCGGGTTTAAGCGTGTTTGCATGGGGGTAAGCAATGTCTACACAGGTTAAGCAATTTGGAAGCTAAGTGAGTATAAGAAACTGTAACCAGTAGTTAGCAGTGCTTGCCTCCATGCAAACCTGCTTACAACTGCTTAAAAGTGCCTTAATCACTCTGTATCCAATGGCCCTTGTTCTGCCAGCAATAAAATAATCAGCCTCTGCAAGGTTCAAACCCAGGGCCCTGCATACCATAGCCAAAGTGATTTATCACTAAGACATGTCAGATATACTACACCCTGATGTTTTTACAAACATATCATCCAGCACAGGCATTCAACAGTAGAGGAAATGTATTTAAACATGTATATGTGTGTGTGTGTGTGTGTGTGTGTGTGTGTGTGTGTGTGTGTGTGTATATATATATATATATATATATATATATATATATATATATATATATATATATATATATATATATATATATATATATATATATATATATATATATATATATATATATATATATATATATATATATATATATATATATATATATATATATATATATATATAAATATATATATATTTACATATATATATATATATATATATATATATATATATATAAGCATATATATATATATATATATATATATATATATATATATATATATATATATATGTATATGTATATACAGATATATATCTATAGATATAAAAGAGAACATAAATACATATATGACCACAGGCACCGTTAATGGGGATGAGGGGGCCCAAGCAACATACGTCTTGTACGTATTGATATCCCCCCCCCACAGCCAAACGGGTCTGACCTGCAATACAATACCAACATTTGCAAGTCCCATAACCAGGACCTGACACAACATGGGCACAAGATGTTAACAGTAGTCCATCCCACCTGTATGATGTTATGCTGGTATCAATAACATACCATGCAGTACAGTCTGGCTACCATAGGGAATGTACAATGTGGAAGCAACAAACATTCCTAAGATACATATACACAGACACATATATGCAGATACATATATATATATATATATATATATATATATATATATATATATATATATATTTAACTACACATACACACACAGAAATATGTATAGGAAGATACATATTTAGAGGGTGCACACCATACGGAACAGCCAGTATGCCTACAGTTGCCACCTTACCAACTGGACACTGTATGAGTCACTCATACAAAAGACAATTGTTCCCGAAACATATACCCACAGAGAGGTCAAAGGGTATAACACCACACACAGGTTTGCATACATGAGAAAGCTTTATTTGTGTAATATTACAGATATATATGCCATGTCATATAGCTATTTAGACCCTGAAATACATATAAACAGACTAATGCAACTTTCAAACAGATAAATGAATACAGTATTCCGGAAAGCACTACATATGTTGCTGTCCAGGCCAAAGCTTTCAAGTAGTACAACAGTAAAGACAGACTGGGCCACAGGATAACAATCAATCAACAGTAAGTAATGCAGATGTATAGTCCAGCAGCCTCTATCTACACTCTGTACACAATCCCTAGGGGGTGAAGACCTCAGTTGACACAATGGGATGTATCTCTTACATAAAAAGGCATAACTGAAGCCACCACAATCACACTGACAAACAGAACAGTCTGTATAGCAGGAAGCAGTAGGCCTGCATTTACCCAAGGTTGATTGTATGGTAATGTACATCCAGATTCCTTAAGGCAGCTTATCCCTGATAACCCTCACAAGTTGTAACAGCCTAGGTTAGTTATGGTGCATTCCCCTCACCATAGACTGACATACAGGGCCATATATATATCACTGTTACATACACTGGCCTCTGGACTGCATAAGAGCACACATGTATTGTGCAGATTATGCCCACACATATATGGACCCAACCCCACAATATGTGTGGGGGCCACAACAGCAGTGGAATTTTGGCAGGAATGGCATCATGCCATGCTCACAGTCCACTACAAAACAACCCCTGACAGCATATCATATGGACAAAGCCTGGTATGTAGGTGGAGGACAGAGGCTGGAACACAGGTCCATATGTGAAATAGTGTTGTCATACACTAAGCAAGTCGCTGCTGTTATAGGATAGTCTGCAACATACCCTTAGGAATATGAAGTCAGAAACACAAATGGGATGTAGCCATGTACTGATAGCAATCAACACACACACACAGCCAGTAATATCTCTGACACAAGACCTGTGGAGTGGACAGGCAAAACATAACACGCACACCTCTGGCCATCAAGTGGATAGGCACACAGTTGAGAGCTATGCAGATAGACTGCAGTCCATGTTAAACTAGTATGTACACACAAACCCTGTAACACTGGTGCTATACAATGCATACAACAGTACTCACACTCTGTTTGTAGTTCTGGAACCTCATACAAATATGTAGCTGGCCTGAGTGTGCAAGTTCTCTTGTAAGAGGTATTGCTACCTGCTGTCTGTAACACTGCTGCCCACACACAGGAAGGGTGTCCACCATACAGGAAAGGTAAAGGGACCACACTTACATGATGTAGGGATTTATAGTAGTGGGTTGCCATGACAGTGGTAATTGGAAGTACTAAACAGCATGCTGCATGCAAGTATCAAGTAGAGGACACTGGTGCACTGAGGTGGTTCCACCTGAAGGTAGTGCTGGACCAGTAGATGAGGAGGCCCCAGGATGGGTCCCACATGTGATGTGGCCTGGTAACATGGCTAGATGAGGTTGGAGAGGTGGTTCTACTGGCAACTATTCCCTATACATGCTACTGTGTCACTGTTATAGAGCATATGTGAGTAGTAATAGTCTACACAATCTTGGAACATGTCCAACAGCATGCATAGATATCCCCAATAATACAGAATGTCAGACGTGCAGCAATCACGTACCATGCATACCACATGCATATATGGAACCATAGTGGCTCTAACAATGGCATGCGGGTGAAATAGTCTGTAACAGGTCAGCAATGATATCCACACAGGGAACATGGCTACAAACACATAGCACAAAGTGTGGTACAATACAATATATGCCCCACTGGTAGGTAAGCTGTAGCCATACCTATTGAGTTGTGTGAACAGTTTGTTGTCACTGATATGGTGGGGGGGTGACAGAGATGTGTATTAAGAACTATGGTAACCTTGCTGTATGAGTTGCTCATACCTGTTTCCATCTTTATGTCTTTCAGGCAAGATGTCCCATGGCCGCCTACCTGCATATTAGCTGCAGAAAATGAGGTTGTGCTGAACTACCTAATCCTGTCCTGTTTGGTAGGGTCACCCATGAGCAGCAGAAGCAGACCGCCCTGTGGAACAATCTAGTCCACAGGGTCAATGATGTCGGCCTGCATAATCACAGTTATGAGCAGGTCTGATATCATTGTTCTGACCTGCTTCGCAATGCCTGTCAGTGTACTGCTGTAGTCCTGGGGGGATCATCTCGCAACAGAGGGGGGGTCATGCTATCCATCCACCTTGACATGTGTTGAGGAGCTCCTCATCTGCCTCGTGGCATCTGCCCATCCGCACACCCAACAACTGGCAGACACCATTGTGGAGGTGGGTGCTACCCACACACTGGCTGAGGAACCTGCAGGTAAGGCCACAGGGCACAGCTGTAGACCACAGTTACATATGCATCCGTATCTGTACAAGTAGCTCATGCATACCTGACAGGTCAGATCTATATAGTTTGTTGCTGCATAGTAGTAATAAACAGATGTGCATAAGTGGTAGTATTGTGGACTTGTACTGTTGATGTACTGTAATGCTGCACCCACCTTGTAGCAATGCCACAGCTGTGGCCACTGACATCGCATCTCTCACACTCTTATGTAGGTCCCTCTGGTATACCACCAAGGCAGCAGCCTGTAGCCGATGAGTATGTTTTATGTTGATGCTTGCCAGTACACCAGGCATGTAATGGCTATGGTATATTCCATGCATACATCTAACACACCTACCCATATTGCATGCTGTACATGTTCACGTATTGTTGTTGTTAAATGCACTGCATTACATTGGTGACCACGATGAGGTATCAGAAGGGTATGTCAGACCCCTGCAAGATAACTAACATCCTGTCATTGTGAAATGTGTCCACAGGGATGAACATAATGGTTAACCCACACACCTACATTACAGTGGGTCATGACACAGTGTGGTCCGATGCCTGTCTGTGGTATGGGACACATGTGTCTCTGGCCCAACAGACATGTGTGCCAATAGGATACCATGCACTGGAGCAGCATGTAACATCAGATAGAACAGAACCAAGAACAATGGCATCTACCACAGTTTGTGCACAGCCCGAGGTACGTATGCGCAATACACCTACTGTCAACAATCACCATAAGTACACAGACCACAGTACTGTATACACTACCGCAGAATGGCCAAGTTATGTCCTCAGAAACAACCCCTACTATACATAACATGTTTAGCAGTCTGATATCTAACTGGCTTGTTATCAGGTATGATGTCAATAAATAATGGTGTACAATACATAAGCACCTCTTACTGCATGACATATGTACAAAGGTTAACAGACATGCAGATGGAGCTACAAACACTGGCCCAATATTGGCATGTTGCTGTGATAACCTCATACATTTACTGTCGTACCAGGGTTTGCTGTGACATATGTCCTATGAGGGATATGAAGTCAGTAACTCTCATGGCTGTTACCATGTACTGACTGCAATCCTCACACTTTGCTTCTGCAGTTCTCAGATTGGTGTTCTGTGAGTAACACAAGAAACAAAAGGTTCCACACACTGACCAGTCTGCAGATATCCCTACAAATGGGAGTTTCCTCAAACACATACTGTCATGACAGGTATTAAATCATGCACACCAGCCATATCCACACACACCCTGTTAAACTAACATTACTACACATGCAGAAGAGCAACATTTACATTCTGTAGTCATGTCTGGCACATCCCCTTCCTGCCTGCTGGCCTGCTTCCACAGTGTATGTTGTTAGAGGTAAATCCCAATACCATATGTGATGCTGTTTGCCAAACACCAAATATAGGTTCTGCTCACAGTGAATGAAAAGCCCCAACACCAACATGATGTTCCTATATATTGGAGTGTGTTCCCATGCAATTGGCTATGGGGATGTTACCACAGCTGTTCCACATACAATCAGCTAAAGGGGGACTGCAATTCATGCAGAGGCTATCAGCTGATCATGAGCATCACTTACAAAGCACAAGCTGCTGCCTAAAGCAAAGCAGGTGTACTTCTCCACATCCACCAGAGAGGGAGTGAAAGTGGCAAACAGAGACAAAATAAGTCAGGGAGGGGGTGGGAGAGTAAATGCTAAGCATGCTTGTGTCACACACCTACCAGTACAGGGTTTCAAACCCCTGACTGACTATGTATTGCTATCACATGTCGATGCAGTTATTACATGTGCCACATAGCTTACATGTTTGGGAGCTGTCCAAAGGTAAATCTGATGGTGACTGACATCTGCAACAGTGCTATAGTAGTGATAAGGTAGGTGTAGTACACGTGCCTGTCGACATGAACAGGTGTCAATACCAGCACAGCTACAATCTCTCAGGGACTCACACACATTGACACACTTGGCAGGGTTGGGAGTAGACTTCCTAACTAGCTAGTTTGCCACACTACAGTAATGTGCAGGTATCATATGCACCACAGGGGTATCTGGATATTATATGGGCAAAGGGTATGTGAAGGTGTCTGACATCAGACAGCATGCATCAGTAGGCCAATGGGAGTTGTAGTGAGTGTGAATGTGGTTGAAAGCATCTTACTCCACACACACACACACACACACACACACACACAGGCACAGGATGCCAGTACTGACATGCATGGGTGCATTGCTTCACGGGTGTGTAGTGGTTGACTGTGCCAGAAGGCTACACAAGGCTAGGTGAAGGGCATACCTTTACATCAGGCCACATGACAATGGTCTGCAGTGTGGCTCAGGGGTGTAGTGTCTGGATTGGACCACACAGGTGGGTACTCTATCCACCATCCAGTCACCTGGGTTACTATCGTGTGTGGCCAGTGCTGTGCAACGCTTGCCATTTATGTGTTCTATAGTCCATGATATGGACAGTGTCTGGGATGTGCACACACCCCACATGCATGTTCAGTGACATGTGGAACTGTACCTGGGGTGTCTGGCCCATGTTGTGTACACAGATTGTTATCACCAGATGTGCCAGTCCTGGCCTAATGAGGTGGTAACTGGTAATGGACAACAGGTTGACCCTGCACCTACATTGATAGCATGATACAGGTATTCCCTGGTGTCAGTGGCATCTGTACATACAGGGCATGTGTTTAAGGCATGGTATGTCCTTTGTGGGTCACATTTGATGGCACCACAGTTGTTGCAGGTGTCCAGTGGGTAACATAGTGAAGGTGCACTGTCTGCATTTATGTGCCTATTGTAGTGATGGGACAGGGTGCCATACCCTCTGTAGTCTACTGCAATCACACCATGGTTACTATCTGTGGGCAATATGCAGGGTACTACCAACATAGTGGTTGTTGCCTAGGCAAGTGTGGTTGTGTATGAGACATGGGTTGAGAGTGTTCTCTGGGTAATACAATGGTTGCTTACTTTGTTCACCAGGCCTTGATGTCACATGTAGGGGTATATATTGGCACCCCAGTGTCTCAGCTATTTGACATCTGTTATCCTTGTAAGGTGGACATTGTGACATATAATAGGCCCACCATATAAGACATTTGCAAAACCCACTCCACAATGAGTCCAGTTGTTACACACTCATAGCCACCTCCACACAGGATATGAGTGACAAACACAGACAGTTGCCATGTCAGGGATTAGAACTCCTACCTAACTAATTTATCACACTACAACATTATGCAGTTATCGGATGCACCACAGAGATTACTGGAGTACTCCTTCCCCAAAGGTGTATTTCACTGGGAATGACATCAGCAGGCTTGCCAAAGAAGGGCATTGGAGGTTGTAGTGACTGTTAATGGCCTCAGAAGCATTGCTCCCTACACAGACAGACAGACAAACACACACACACACACACACACACACACACACACACACACACACACACACACACACACACACACACATCCTCACTTGCCATGTCTGGGAATAGAACCCTTTCAAACTGCTATTTCACACTACAGCATTACGCTGTTATAGGACAGACCATGGAGCTTAGTGGAGTACTTCTTCCCCAAAGGTGTATTTCACTGAGGATGACATCAGCAGGCTTGCCAAAGAAAGGCAATGGAGGTTGTAGTAACTGTGAATGACCTCAAAAGAATTGCTCCCTACACATACAAACAAACATCCACACTTGCCATGTCTGGGAGCAGAACCCCTACTGAACTACTATATCACACTACAGCATTACGCTGTTATAGGATGCACCATGGAGATTATTGGAGTACTCCTTCCCCAAAGGTGTATTTCACTGGGAATAACATCAGCAGGCTTACCAAAGAAGGGCAATGGAGGTTGTAGTGACTGTGAATGGCCTCAAAAGCATTGCTCCCTACACAGACAAACAAGCATCCACACTTGCCATGCCTGGCAGCAGAACCTCTACCGAACTACTATATCACACTACATCATTATGCTGTTATAGGATGCATCACAGAGATTATTGGAGTACTCCTTCCCCAAAGGTGTATGTCACTGGGAATGACATCAGCAGGCTTGCCAAAGAAGGTTGTAGTGACTGTCAATGGCCTCAATAGCATTGCTCCCTACACAGACAGACACACATGCATACACACAACTGCCATGTTTGGGATTAAAATAACTACCTAACTAGTTTATCACACTACAGCATTATGCAGTTATAGGATGCATCACAGAGATTACTGGGATACTCTTTCCTCACAGGTGTATTTCAAAATGAATGACATCAGCCAGCAGGCTTGCCAAAGTAGGGCATTTGAACTGTAGTGGGTGTGACTAGCCTAAAAAGCATTGCTCCCTACACAGACAAACACACACATACAGTTGCCATGTCTGGGATTAGAAAGCCTAACTAACTAGTAGATCACACTACAGCATTACACAGTTATAAGACACACCACAGAGATTACTGGGTTAGCCCTTCCCCAAAGGTGTATTTCACAGTGACTGACATCAGCAGGCTTGGCATAGTAGGGCTATAGGGAGGGCAGTGTGTGTGCATAGGCCATAACCCATTCATTTAGGGGTAGACACACTACACTCAGGCACACACAGGTTTGTATTCCGCAGGTGCATGTATACAACTGCTAGATGACTACTGCCTTGTACAGTCATGTTGCACAGTTAGCACTAGGACCACAGAGTATATAATGCTGAGGGATACCAGTGGCTAATTTCTATGGTGAGTGATATTTACACATCATGTGGTTGTAGCTGTTTGGCTGTGTGATGGGCGGGATAGGCCTCATGATAGAAGGCTCTTCAGTCTCTTCTGAAAATCTATGTATGTGTACTTTTGGCATATTATAGTGTGTTGTCTTTGGATATCTGTGGGTATTCCTATCCAATGTGTGTGCAAAGCATGACTGATGCATACTGAGGAGTGTATGCACTAACATCTGCAAGTGTCAGATATGAATGGTCCACTGTTGTTGCCAGACATGGGCTTCATTTGTTTAAGTGTGTGAGCATGCCCTCTATGACCTTTCAGTATATTGTTGTCTGACATTGTCTTCATTTCTCTAAGTGTGGGAGCATGCCCAGTATGCCCTTCTGTATTGAATATGTGGATCCATTCCAGGTAGATTGTACTCCATTGCAGACTTTTGTGTTCTATACCTACAGTTAGCAAACTGTTTCTGCAGGATATCTGTAGCTCAGTTGGCAATAAGGAGTCAAACTGGGCAAGGGATAGTGGGTACTGTAGGTAATTGTGTCTGTGCTGCTTCTGCTACATGGTACTGGTGTTAGCAGAGATATTCAGACATGTAGTGTTATACACTGTGATGTTTTATGTCCTCATGTACTGTCAGGTAGACATTTTTGCTTGCAGTGATGTCCTGGGGAACACAGGGTGAATGCAGCTGTGTCCAGTATTATGGTCAAATGCCTATATATTCCTGCACACTAATGCCATTCTGGAGGGGGAGCTGCAGACACTTGCTGATGGGTCTGTGTAACTGGTTCAGCACCTTGGTACAGTGGTGGCAGAGGATCCCATACTTGTACATCCATCGATGTGACAGTATGGCCTTATCTTGCTGTGGTAATACTTCACAGCTGTACAGATTCACACAGGTTACCCAGAGGCATGGGTTATAAGTCAGGACACTACCCCTACTGTGGTATATGGGCAGGTTTGTAGCCACCCATTCCTGTATTTGCAGCCAGGGATAGTATATGCACATGACTGCGTTTCAGAGTTCACACATTCCATGCTGCCCATGTTCCCACCCCCCGTATTATTCTATCCTCTTCCATACATTATGCAAACATTCTCTGATACTTTCTCTACAGTTATCACCTCATCACAGCAGTGTATTGCTGTCGGTCCACAGTTCATGCAGTGGGACATGGTGGACATGTTACTGTGATTTGTCCACATGGCCTTGCATATGGGTTCTGTGGACTGTGTTATGTTGTTAGTTGGGAGTCCATGACATAACATACATTGGAAGTACGGGTGAGACACAGGCCTTTGGCAGAGGACCTGTAGGCCATTTGGTAGTGATGCAGGCCAGCTGTATCAGGCCGTTGCATTCTGTCAGTCCTACAGTACCAGACTGCCATACAGTATATTCCCCTGGGGTGACAGGGTAGGTGTGCCAGGTGTTCATGCCAATTCATGCCAATACTTTCTATCAGTATTGTTCAGGTGGTGGGAATGCTGGCAGGGTGCTGCTTACAGATAGGGACACACCTGCATGGGACACCTGCACTGCATGCTGCATTCTTTCACTATTGCCATACACAGGTGGGGGTCATATTGTACCCATTCCCAACAGCAGGGATAGGTCCGGAGAGGTACCTGTGGGTGGTGGTTGGGTGAGCTGGGTGTATGTGTGCTATGGACACTACTTGCATCTGACTCACAAATTTGTATGGGGCATTTCAGTGATGCTGGCGTGTGCAGGGACATCAGCTGTTTCTCAATACATCATTCCTATGACCTTTGTGATCTGCGAGTGTTTGGCCGGATGACACTGGCATTCCCTACTACAAGGCCAGATAATGTGAAGCAAACCTGTATGTACAATTTGAAGGGCGTGTCCATTTAATGGTTACACATTATATACTGTCTGTCTGGGGTACTGTCCCCTGTGTACTTGTACATCTGGCCCAACAGTCATTCCATGTCCATCTTTCAGATGGTGACACATATTACCTCCATACATTTACAATGGCTTAGTGCTAGTATGTGTTATACTGGGAAGCATTGTGTTTGGCACTGAGTTGTGAGGACTTGGCCCTGTCATTGGCAGTACTGGGCAATGGCCACCAGGCAGACCTCACCATGCATACATACTGACCACTCTTACACAATATGTAACACACACCAACCTAACACACGCATACCTGCATATTGTACAAATTCTACAATCTATACTGCTACCTTGGCCACTTCAGGTCATCTGTGCTCCACTGTTATTATACCTACACATACATGTTACTATATTTCTACATCGGATTGGAGGGGGGCACACCTGACTGTTACTACATTTCTACATAGGATTGGGGGGGCACACCTGACTGTTACTACATTTCTACATAGGACTGGGGCGGCACACCAGACTATTACTACATTTCTACATAGGATTGGGGGGGCACACCTGACTGTTTCTACATTTCTACGTAGGATTGGGGGGACAGACCTGACCATTATTACATTTCTACATAGGATTGGGGGGCACACCTGACGTTTTCTACATTTCTACATAGAATTGGGGGGGCACACCTGACACTTGTACACATTTGCTATGACTGTACTGGTATGTCAGGTACTCCATTTCAGTCTGTATTCTAACCTATCATGCTGACTAGAGGCATATCAGTGTACTACAGGTCTTAGGTTTGATTGATCTACATATCAGTTTCTGATTTCCAACACTTCAGAACTAACATCCCAGTGCCTGACCTGATGTAGTCTGTCTGTGTAGGCCTGGAGGAGGTTACCCATAGGCATCATTCAGAGGCCTTAGCACAGCCTTTGTTTGTGTTTGTCTACACCTGTCCTGCTGGCTGAGACTGTTGTTGAGTATGTGAACCTCCCTGACTGGCATGTGTATGTCATATGGACACACATGTGGCCCAGCACATTTCCTGCAGTGGGTTTTGTCACCATGTGTAGTACTGGCTACTATGGTGATGCCAGTATTTGTTACAGATCTCATGCTGCCACTATAGGTTTCTACTATCTGCTGGCATCCCATTCAGCCACCCGATTCCCTTGCATGCTGATATCCATACCATAGATACAAGTAACAACACATACTACTCCATTCGGCAATTGGTAAGGAGAGTGACTTACCTTGTGGATGTGCCAGTATTGAGGATGGTGCAAGAGGGCTGCCTATGTTGGATGCACATAGTACACTCCCTATACATGGTTGAGCACATGTTGTGTTGTGTTTGGCATCCCTTTTACTGTATGTGCGAGTCAGAGAAAAGTGTCATTTCTTGGGTCCCTACTGTGTCAGTGCATGTGCTATGCATTGCATCTTTGCCAAGGCCAGGGCATACTGGGCACGCCTCCTTCTGCCTACTGGGGCAGGCTCAGGTTGTTCCTCCTCCAAGTCACTCTGTGCCTGTGCAGGCCTTTGCATTGGTGGGGGAGCTGCATGGCCCTGCCCCATGCTGTTCCTGCTGCAGCTGTTTCCACAGGATCATATTGTGTAGCATGGCACATAGAATGACAATTTGAGTACATGTAGCTGGTGAGTACTGCAAGGCTCCACCGGATGTGTCCAGGCACTGGAACTGTGACTTGAGCATCCCAAACACATGCTCTATTATAATTCTGGTCTGTGCGTGTGCCTCATTATGGAGTTCTTGTTCGGGTTTGTGTGCATTTCTGTTGGGTGTCATCAGCCATGGCTCCAGTGCGTAACCAGCATCCCCCTACTACATGACTGTAAGGGATGTCCCCATTGGCAAATCTCTGGTACTGCTGCATTAGATGCCAGATGTGGGAATCATGATAGCTTCCAGGGCAGCCAGCACACACATTCATTATAATGCCCTGGGCATCACACATGACCTGCAGTTGATGGAGGGGAAGCCCTTGCGGTTGATGTAGACCCTACCCCGCTCACTAGCTGGCACTTTGATGCATAAGTGCGTGCAGTCTATAGCACACACTACTTCAGTGTATTCTGCTATTAGGTGGAAGAGATGCATATTGCTGGGCAACGCCTCATGGGTGTGGAGAAATATACTTGCTCACCGGCATGTGCTGACATGGCATCCAGGAACTGGTGGAATACTCTGGATGCTGATGCCTGTGAGATACCCATGATATCCCCAGTTTGCCTTTGGAAGGTACCTGTGGCTAGTATTCTTAGGCCTACACATACCTTGGTATCCACTGGGATGGGTTCCCCTCTGTTAGTTCTGTGTGTCAGGCGTGGCCGGCACAGCTCAACAATTTGCTTTAGAATGTCCCTGTCCACCCTATAGTGCTCCATTATCTCCAGCTCATGTAGCCCCTGGTAGATTACCATGGGTCTGTACACTCTTCTCTGTCTCCTCACTGTGGGTTGTTTGATAGCATTCCCATCCTCACCACCCTCAGCCTCTTCCACATGTTGATGTATGATAGCTGCTGCAGCCCCTATCATTTTGTTGTTTTCGTTTGCTAAAATTTTCCTGCTTGTATATATTGATGGTGTAGAGTATATGGGAAAAAACAGAGGGAAATGTGTTTGCATAGTTTATAGTAGTGTTCTGGGTTGGGCTAGTCTGCTGCTGTGTAATTGGCTGATTCTGATACATTTCACCTGCCAGCCATGCTAGTTCTCCTAGATTACCTTCCTACTGCTGTTTTCCCTTCCCATTGCCTTCCTGTTTAAGCCTGGGGGCGCGCCGCACAAACACAGTGCTCAAATGTGCACAGAACTGCTATTTCCTCGTTTACTTTTTTTCCTTTAAAACCCAGTGAGCAGCGTGCACACCTGCTTAGGCAATGTAAATAGTGCTAGGCAGCCTCAGACACACCCCCTTGCTTAGCTCTGCTAAGTTAAGGGCAAACCCGAGCTACAGGGCTCCAATCCGCTTACAGTATGCCTGACACACACACCCCCTATAATATCAGCTAACTCCTTGGCTTGCATCTAACTATTCCTGCACTTACACTGTTGGGTGCTGACTAGCATTGAGGGGAAATCTGGGATTCAATATCATTCCCCTCATTTGCATAGGATTGCCTGTTGATGCATAGTTACAGGTCCCACACTGAGCCTCCCCCCTTAGCAATCACTATTCACTGGCCATGTTGTCTCCTGCCATTGAGAATAATGTCAAAATAGCGATTTTGGTTAGAATGCTTATTTCAGGTTTTTTTTTTCGCCCGATCCCATTTACACACTGCTGTCCTACGCTTAAACAGCTGAAATCGGCTAAAAAAAATGTATCTTTTTAAATGGTTTTCCATCCCAATGGCCCTATATTTGGCCATTGGCATGCTTTACATGTTATATACACCCTTTATTTGGAGCTGCCATGGCTCCATTTTATAGTTTGCAGAAATGTACTCATTTACTAACCTTAAACCCTGCCTCTCTATCTGCCTGAAGATCTGCAATCCAGTTTACTTCAACCTGTTCTGTCTGAAGGGAAATATCACCCCATCTTCTGGTTAAAGCATATAACTGCAAGACCATAAATTTAAAAGTATATCTCAAATTTTTCTTAACATGCTGTGCTAGTGCATTATGCTCACCACCAGTCCTTATATCTCTGCAATGTTGTAGGACCCTCTCCTTCAATATTCTGTTGGTTTTGACAACATAAAGTGAGTCACAATCCTGGCACTTTGCTAAATAGACCAGGTTCTTGGTAGTACAGTTGGCAAAACCTTTCAAACAATACACATGTCCAGTGACAGGATGTTGAAATTTATTTGACCTGTCTATAAAGACGCAGCCTTTACAGTGTCCACACGGAAATGTTCCTAACCATTGCATTCCCAAATCATGCTGCCCAGAAGTACATCCCAAAGAGTCTTTACAGAGCAGTTTCTTTAGATTAGGTGCATTTCTGAACCCCAAAACAGAAGCCGAACCTACCACCTCCTTAATACATCATCATTGTTGAATATCTTTATTCTCATTCTAAATCTTCTTAATTTTGTTCACATCACTATTATAACCAATAGTCAACCTCCGGTGCCCTCTATTTTTCACAATGTCAATATGCTCTCTAGTTTGAGAAGCTAACTCAGAAGTAGGATTTCCAGCTCCACCACTACCAAACCAAGGTCTTGCAGAGGTTTGCCTCCACACATGATATTCCCTGTTTGCCATCCTTATGGCTCCCTGTGAGTAACCTCTCTCCTCAAATCATGACAGCAGAAACTCAGTTTCTCTATCATACACATCATCTTGGGTACACAGTCTGGAAGCACACATAATTTGCCCTTTTATAACATTGTTAAAGACATGTTGGGGGTGCATACTCCCCCTCTCCAAATAGGTGTTCTTCCAGAAATCCTTTCTATAGTTCCTAGTCTGCAGAAACACTCGTGGATCCATAAATAACTCCACATCAAGGAAGGCTATGGTTTGGTCCTGCAGTTATGTGCTTTAACCAGAAGAGGGGGTGATATTTCCCTCAAAACAGAGTAGGTTGAAGTAAACTGGACTGCAGATCTGT
The DNA here is from genome assembly GCF_019279795.1 of Protopterus annectens. Lineage (NCBI taxonomy): Eukaryota > Metazoa > Chordata > Ceratodontiformes > Protopteridae > Protopterus > Protopterus annectens. Next base: position 1,399,238,274 of record NC_056735.1, read on the forward strand.
AGGCAAATAGAGAGCCAAGGCTTAATAGTGTTTTATCACTAAAGCCTGTTCTTAGAGGGCGTAGACCCTGGAAATTGAATTGATTGGTCCCTCTAGAGGGTGTGTGCTGTATTGCATTGTTACTGATTGAATGTGGTTTTAAATAGGTTTGTGTTTTATTATGTTTTGTACTTGGATATGAAAAAGATTTGGATTACATGAAAGCGCTTATCCTGGTTATTAAAGATTTTATTCATACTCTGCCATGGTGGATCCTTTGGTTTTTGTTGCTGCTGAATTTGAAGAATTGGTTATGAGAGGAGCAAGCAGATTTATAGGTGAAAGATAAAATTAATTCCAGTTCACTTGACATGACTGAAGTGCTCAGAAAGATATATTGGAAATGGACAGTAGGGAAAAAGGTAACAGAACATATTTATCATTCTGGAAGCACATGTTGTGTATGGTATACTAGAAATGACAGTCAAGTTAATTTGCAGAATAAAGAATTTACAGTTACAGATTTGGCAAATGAATTTCTTGTATTATTGTTTTGTTTAGCAGACATTGTTAAGTTCTTTGTATTATGGTAGTAAAGTGTTGCAATGCATATTTGATACAGACAGAGACAAAAAGCATTCACTAATATTAAAGTAGTAGGAAAAAATCCTCAGTTCCACCACAGCTGTAAAAATGTTAAAAACAGACTTTAATCTTCAATAAAAACAACAAAAACAGGAGCACAGTAAAATTCCTGGATAAGCGCTTTCAGCTTACTAGCCTTCATCAGATCATGTGTCTTGGCTGTGCCCACCGTAAATTTAAAGACAGAATAAACCAATCAATGTTCCAGACACATAGTCATAATCAATGGAAACTCATTAGTTCGCATACAGCATATCTCCTGTGTCTTGCTGTGAGCCAATAATTATTGTATCTCAAAGTATCAAATGTCTGATATCCTAGTGGCAAAGCTATCCAATAGCAACAAGGTTAATGATTTGCATAGAGCATAAATCCTGCTTCTTGCTACATCCAATCATATCATATCATAGTTCTGTACTAATGACCAATAGTTTAATTCAGAATTCCTGAATTTGCAATCCAACCTAGAAGAAAGGGGTTATGGTGCAAAAAATCTATTAAAGGTGAATGAACAAGATGACATCCGGAATGGAAGAGGCCAACCATATTTCTCTAACCAAGGACCAGGTTTACATAAGAAGAATGCAAAACCAAGAATTCGAATAAATCAGCTTACCTGCAATTCAACTTACAGTGTGGATAACAAGAGAAATTTACTGTGCTCCTGTTTTTGTTGTTTTTATTGAAGATTAAAGTCTGTTTTTAACATTTTTACAGCTGTGGTAGAACCAAGGATTTTTTCCTACATTTCTACATTTATGCTCAGAGCCTTCAGCAATACAGCTACGTTTTCTTCATTTCACTGATATTAAATGATGTTCTACTAGTTTACAGAATGTAAAATGTAACATCAATGCTACATTTTAGAAGTGACAGTACAGTCAAAAGTTCAGATCACATGCAAGAAAAGAATGCATCGTAAATATTATGTGTCATTAAGCCACAGGTTCAGCTCCTATGTTACGCTTGTATAAAGGGCAGACAAGTAAAGTTCCAGCATTAGATCAGTCCAACTCTAGTAGTAAATGTATATACTGTATGAAGAAACCTCACATACTTGTATAAAGGACAGACAAGTAAACTTCCAGAATTAGATCAGTTCAATGCTAGTAATAAATGTGTATATGTAACTGTATATATTTCTTGCAGAAACTGCAGTTTACCAAGCACATCAGATCAGATTACAGGCCAGGAAGCTGAATTAATGACAGTACTGTATGCCATAAAACAGTATGGTAAAGATCAGTTTAATATTCTTAGTGACAGCTTATGCAGCTGCAGTTCATACTACTTATCCAAGAAAAATTTAGAGAGTAATGATAAATCCTTGCAGCATCCAGTAGTACTGAAAAAAATAAATGACATCAGCTAAAGGAACAGCTATGTTAAGACAGTGGGTAGATATTTATTTTATGACTTGTGGATCGCACAGTAAATATAGAAAGTTCAGCAGTTAAGATCTATTTTATAGAGGTGCAGAAATTCAAAATAATGTTAAATATTATATAGTGTTAGAGTACTACTTTAATTTTAAGTTATGACAAGTAAAAATAATGTCACTGAGGTTTCCGTTTGATTTAATAATAATTGTTACAGCCTTTCCATTTCACTGTAGTACATTATCAGTTCAGTTACAGGCTTGCAAGGATGTATTTATTAGTGTTCACTATAGTACATTATCAGTTTACTTACAGATTTACAATAATTTATAGTTATTTCTTGCAAAAAAATGTAAATAAAGTCAGGGCAAAAAGCAATGTATTTATTAGTAACACTGGTTTAGTTCTCTATAATACATTATTAGTTTGCTTACAGATTTCCAAAAAAATATTAGCAGCTTATGTTTATCTCATGCAGAAACATTTGAATAAAGTCAGGGTAACAAACAATGCTACTAGTTTATAATTGTCAAAGATGCAAATATTATTTTATGGACCTGATACCTTTTAGTGCTTTGAGGAAATGATTTCCAGATTAATTTTATGTTTTCATACATTTGTATGACAGTAATAGTTTTCAGTTTATGTTTTTTATCTACTTCAGACAATACTGACAGAAAAAAGGTACTATTAGTTTAGTTATTAGAACATAACATTTATCAAATTTTAGTTATGCTCTTATGCTTTATCTGTGATCAGGTAAGAATAAATTAGTTTAGTTACTTTCCAGAATATACACAGCTATTTTAAATGTTCAGTATAAATATGTATCACTTTAATGTAAATTTCAGTCAAGGTCCAGAATATGATATTCATACTCAGTTATGAATTCAGTATAGTACATTCCAGTCAAATTTTAGACTATAACATTAATGTAAATACTCAAGTTTCAGAATGACATCCATACTCAATTGTGAGTTCACTATAGTATATTTCAGTCAAATTTCAGAATACATACTCATTTACCACATGCTATTTACATCACACTTCACATGATGCAGCCATTACTTTAAGGGTAAAGTGACATAATTATTTGTAAACAGTATAAGTACATCACACATCACATTATTCAGCCATTAGTTTTAAGGGTAAAGTGACAAAATTATTTTTAACAGGCTCATTAGAATAAGTTATCTAAGACCATGTAGTAATATTTATTTAAGGCATGACAGGGCAGGCTTAACTTGTTAATTACTTTACAGATTACAGTGCACTTCACATAATTATTGTACATTATGTAGAAAATTAAAAGGACACAGTATGCCAAGGTATAGATCTGAAATACAGGAAGCATAAATTTTAGTAAACTATTATAGCTCATACATATTTACAGAATATTTAAGACACAAATTTAGAAGGCAGACATCTATTACAGGAAATTATAAAAAGATAAACAGAATTATTAACAAATATAGCTGAAAATTTACAGACCCAAGTTAATACAGTGTATGGTAATTATGCTTCAAGACAAGTTATAAAGGTATGCCTTTAGTGCCGATTTCAGTTAGTCTTTAGAAAATAGCCATCATGCTTGATGTGCTATACTATAATAATAAAAAATGGACTAAATAGTACAGTGTTTGAGGATTTTAATCTATGGACAACAGGGAAAGGTTTCATTTGCTATAAAAGAGAGAGATATCATGGTACAATAAGGAACCAGTTCATAAAGTAGTAAAGATAGGCAACAGATAGTGTAATTTTACCATTACAGCATACAGAGATAGGAAAGAAAAACCGGCAGGGTGAACAGTTTATACTCTTTCTAACTTAACTGAAGACTCACAGAAACAGGTTTAGGATGTGTATGGCATTTTCTTCATGCTGTTTCTGGAACAGCAGGGTTAAAATAATTACTTGGCCTAATCAGTTTTAGAAACCACAGATTTTCAGAATAATGTGCAGGTTTTATATAAATCACACATACATCAGAATGTAGACTTAAAGACTCTAAAGACTATGGATGTAGGTAATGCAGTAATCCCCGGAGCAGATATATCTTCTGAACATGGAACTGTTAAGGCTATTAGGAAATTATGTAAATTATCCAAGTGGCTGGAGTTATTAGCTAATAGTACCTTTGAAACCATAAAGGATATCACTACCTATCAGGACACATCTGCAGATTATGAGTGAGGTGGCATAAAGCCCATATATTCAAGCCAGATTATAGTAGTTAGTAATACAAATATGTGGTAACTACAAAAAGGTCACTGTAAACTTTCATTAGGGACCTCAGGGGAAGCTATTACACTGAGGGTTTTCACGTTATTCTTAGTGAGTTCAGTATAGTACATTAAAGTAGAATAATAGGCCTGAAAATATAGAATCAGACTTGTGCTTTATTGTATGCATTCAGTTGCAGGGAATGACAGTTCAGTAAGGAAAAGATAATCTTTCTGGCTAAGCATGAGATGTGCAGGAATAACAGGTCTCAGGGAAAGCTACAGAATGTACCTTTCTTTTTTTCTCACTTTTTTTTTCATATACATTTGAATTAATTCCATAGTATTTATACATAACATCTTAAATAACTATGTACACTATTTACATTAGCCTGACACTATAACAGATCTTAATATATGCAGTTACTTTATAAGTATGTCCAATCCATTATCAGAGTATCTGATCAATTATTGTATAGTGTCAATCAATGATAAGACTTTTCCCCAAGGGTTGTTGATAAATGGCTTTGGATAAATTCTTAGTTCTTTAATGTTAATTTCCAATAATGATGTGATTTTCAGTAGGCTGCAGAAGTCTTCCAAAGTTGGTATTGTGTTTGTATTCCATCTTCTTGTTATACACTTCCTTGAAATTGCAAGTATAGTCCATACTAGATATATGTTTGACCTATTCAAATGAGGACCTTCATTCACATTTAATAATACAAGAGCTTTAGTTAAATAAAATGATTCATTAAATAAAGCTTGTAGAAAGTTATTAATGCCATTCTAAAATAACTTAATTTTAACACAAAGAAAATGTGGTTCCAATCTGCATTGTGTACTTCCTCACATCTCCAACATATTCCTTTTATGGAAGAACTAATTTTATTGATTCTATCTGGAGTTAAGAATGCTCTGTGCAAACATTTCCAATTAAAAACTTTTCAGTATTGTGTAAAGGATGTATATTTTATAGATAATAAGATATTTGTTTTAATATCTTCAGTTAACTGTTTTGAGTGTCCTTTTGTTATATATTTCCAATATGAGGTTTTGGGTGTTGTTTTATAGTTTTTCAATATTTTGTAAAATTTTGAAATACTGTTTCCCATGTCAAAGTCATTATATATGATTTCATATATGTATTTTGTAAATTTAGGTATTTCTTTAAATGAAGAATTGTTAATTATTCTACTTCAATCTTGTGAATATGACAGAATACTCTGTAAAGTTAGCCAGTCCTGTTGTAGAATTTTGTATGTTGTTTTTATTACTTGCATATCTAAAACTTTTAGTTCTTTGATACAATGGAGCCAACAAACAAATCCTTTCTGATCCCAGGAATTAATAATTTCTCTCTATATTTTATGTGGAAAGTTCTTTGTGACTATAAATGGTGTTAAAAGATCAAACCAGATTTTTAAATCTATATTTGCATTAATAATTTTTCTAAATGAGTCAATGTAATAATTAATCATAGGAGTTTTAGTGGGTTTACTTATGTTATATTGCATACTAATACATAATATGTGCCATGGCAAATTGTTATTATCTGGTATTTGAAATTTTTTTTGTAAATCAAATTCATTAATTGATATTACAGTTAGTAATTATTTCCAATTTGCAGAGTAATTTGGACTTATCTGTTTTAGATATTGATGCTTTTATATATGTTTCTATATCAGGAAAGTTTAATCCTCCCTGTTTCCATGGTCTAATATGATGTATTAAAGCTATTCTATTTATTTTGGGAAACCATAAAAATTTTATTAGGCATTTATTTCTTTCTTTAAGTATATTCCTTTCTGGTAACAGTTGTATTGCCAAGGCTATATATAGGATCTTCAGCAGTAAAACCATTTTTATTAGCTGTAGTCTATCTTCAAATGTTAATATTATTTTGTTCCATTTTTCCACAGAGATTTTAATTATATTGATATTATTGTAATTTTTTTAGACTAATTCATTATCCTTGCATAACACAATTCATAGATATTTTAAGGTAGATTCTTGTTTCCCAATGATGTGATCCCCCTTAGTCTGCAGTTCTTTTTTTATTTAAAAATAAAAATTTTGATTTTGATTTATTGAAATGGAGTCCTGAAGTGATGTGAAATTTGTCAATTAATATATCTAATTCTTCGAATGTCTCTTTTGCATTAGATAATGTTAGTAATATGTAATCAGCAAAGAGGATTAGTTTAGAATTGTATTGTTCATAAACATCTATTCCTCCGATTTTTATATTGTTATGAATTGAATCTGCCAATATTTCAATAGCCAGAGCAAATAGAATCGGTGACATGGAACATCCTTGTTTAGTTCCTTTTGTTATATGTATAGATTCAGAGGTAAAAGGACCTAACTTGACATACGCTAAATTATTTTGTATATGTATTCTTTAGGAAATGAACAAAGGATGCAGGAAATTCAAATAGCATTAGGATTTTTAATAAATAGTCCCAATTTCGGGAATCAAAGGCTTTCTCTATATCTAAGCCAATTATGAGTGTTTCTTTATTTTCTTTATTAACATAATCTATAAGACAAATTATCCTTTTAATATCGTCATGTGTGTGTCTATAATATATACATCCAGTTTGATCAATATTTATTGTTTTAGATAGTGGTATTTTCATTCTGTTAGTTAATATCGTCATAAATATCTTATAGTCATTATTTAATAATGATATAGGTCTATATGAGGTACAGAGGTTTGGAGATTTGTTTTCCTTTAGGATTGGTGTGATTAAGGAATATCTCCAAGAGGGTAGTATTAAAGCTTGTGACTGAATTTCTAATAGAGTTTTATGAAAGAGGGATAATATCTTTGAAGGAAAAGTTTGCATATTTCCATAATCATGCCATCTATACCTGGAGCTTTATTATTTTTACCCTCTTTTATTGTATCTGTAATTTCGTTATAGGATATGGGTGCTTGCAGATCTACTTTTAATTTTTCTGGCATTGTTTATATATTGGAACATTTTTCATCTAGATTTAATTGATCAATATGTATATTTTCTTTTTGGAAATGTTCCATATAGTGATTTCTATAAGCATCAAGAATGTCATATATATCCGAGACATTTTTCCCTTTCTTTTCATGGAAGATACTTTTAATGTTATTAGCTTTTTATTGTATTCTGATTCTTGTGGATAAATTATGTAGCTATTTGGGAGAAGTGGCCAAAGTATTAATCTTTAGTTTTTCTAAAGCTAAACTAGTTTTATGTGTTAGAATTCCATTGTATTTATTGTTTAATACTTCTGCTTTCTTTTTCATCTCCAAATGATTTAGATTTTTTCAGCTTTTACTGACAAAAGTTTGGATTGTAGATCTAATAATTCAGAAACCCATTCTCTGATTTTTTTTGTTATTCCAATGTAGTGTTTTACCATATATGTAAGCTTTTAATGAGTCCCATATCATTATTTTATTTATCTATGTGGTGTAATTATTATCTAAGAACTATAATTCAGATAATAAACAGAGTTTGAACTCTTTAATTTTAGTTATATATGCTGGAATTCTGGAGTTAAAGATTAATGGTTTGTACTGATTGTGAAGTTTTAGTATCAATGAATTGTGGTCTGAAAACAGCAGGGAGTGATTGAGAAATTAATGATTTTAGAGTTCAAGTCATGGGCAGCAAATATTTTATCTATTCTAGTTTGGGTACCAAATCTGTGATCTTGATGGGAAAACAACAAAGATTTATCTTCTTTAAATTTGAAAGTATCTACAAGATGAAATAATTCTACCCACTTGTTTAAAGCTTTTGATACAGCAGATGTATGCAGCAGTCTTTTATTTGTAGTTTCAGTAATATCAAATAAACAGTTAAAATCTCCTCCTAATATTAATATGCCTTTATAATTATTGGAAATTAAATCCGAGTGTTTTTTAAAAGTTCCTGTTCCAATGCCTGAGAACCAGTAAAGATTGGTTAGGGTCCATATTCTGTTATTATATTTTACTTTTAATAATGCCATAAGGCCATCTTTATCTTCATACTTATAAATTATTTCTGGGTTAATCACATTTGTTTTTCATAAAATTGTATCCCTTGTTGTCTTTGTCTTATAAGTGGATTGCGCCAGTATCATATATTCCTTAAAATTCCTTGTGTAATTGTTATTTTTTTGAAATTAGTTTTTTGAAGTCATACAATTTGTGCTTTGTTCAGTTTAAAATATTTCAGTAGATTTGATCTCTTGCTAGGATTGTTTACGCCATTTGTATTTAAAGGTAATAAAGTTAAATCCATCTTAGGTTATTTATACTATGTATTTTTTGTTTTATTGTGATGATTAAACATTTTTCCTCTGATAACTATAAAGTATATGTTTGAGCTTTTAAAGGAAATTATCAGTTTTATACTTTGAGTGTTTACCAATAAAGTAATGTTTTGGTCAGGCATACAAAAATGTTTTTTTGAAATAACAAATTTAAATTAATAAATGTTAACAAAACTAAGATCCACACTAGCTGTGGAATGAAAATCATTCCTAATCTGATGGCTAAACCTAAGTCCATCAGATTATCACACATACCTTGATGATCCAGAACATCTGAGCTCCATAAATTGAATTATCATATGGAGAATATTTGTAATAGGAATAAGCAATATTTATATTATTTTGAACAGATATAGTACTATTGTAGATTAGACAGAATTCTAATACAATATAAATGTCTACTTATTGTATAAGCAATTAATATTTACATGAAAGATAAATGACAAGCAATTCAATCATAGTAAAGTAGAATGTATCATATATAAAACCTCAGTAAAAGATTATAGCACACAGTTATTTAACATATTCACCCTTATTGATGAAGTCTTTCAAAACATACTACTTAATGCAAATAAATGGTAATAATATTTATACCCAATATTTATAATACAATGTATTTTACTGGATATATCAGAAGTTATATTTCATTGTTTGCCAGCATTTAAGTAATCACTTTGTTGCTAACTTACTTAAAGCAGCAAGTTTGTTTTATGTGAACATTGATGAAAGTTAGTGCATTTTAATTATCAGTGCATCCTTCTTTCCCTGTTTCCTACACATAAGGATTTTCATATCTGTCATTTCTTATTATAAAATGAGTGAAATTATAGTTTAAAACCAACAAATTCACTTATTGTGATTAATGATTACAAGTTCCCTTTCCATATTCATAAATTGCCATTTTCTGGCATATACAGAAAGTTTTTAGATTTAAATGGCAACATTCTACTTTGTATAATCAGCAAAGGTTAAACTGAGTGATTATTGTCAATTAAATTCCATTTGTTCAGAATGTGATTGTTACATTCTGTGACATTCCTAGTCCAGGCTTCTATTGTTTCCCTTGAGCAACTTTGTGAGTTTGATGTCATGTAGAAAACATTAGTTATCTTGGTAACAGCTTAAGTATTATGTATGGTCAACATGGGTTACAAAACCACAATTCAAGTGAAAGCAATTATATGACTTGTTATGCATATTTACTTATATGAGAAAATCATCATGTTTCCCCTTGATGTTCAATATAGTGTATGTCATTTATGACAAGTTAAAACAGTAGTGTTATTATACACAAGTCCATGTTATTAAACAGAGTGTCTGTTGTTAATTTAATACTATTTGTTCAGAATATGATTGTTACATTCTGTGACATTTCAAGTTCAGGCTTCTATTGTTTCTCTTGAACAACTTTGTCAGTTTGATGTCATGTATAAACACTAGTTACCTTGGTAACCGCTTAAGTATTATATATGGTCAAGATGGGTTACAAAAACTACAATTCAAGTTAAAGGAATTATATGACTTGTTATGCATATTTTCTTATAAGAAAATCAGCATGTTTCCCCTTGATGTTCAATGTAGTGTATGTTATTTATGACAAATTAAGACAGTTGTATCATCATGCATAAGCCCATGTTATTAAATCCTGTCTTTAATATCTAAATTCAGCAGACTGCTTCAACTTATATGAAGATTATGTAATTTTTGTCTAGATTTACTAAAATCATACATTACATAACAATTGTCTGTGCTTTTTTTTTTTTTTTTGGCTGTTGCTTAGTAATTTGAGAAACCACAAGCTATAATGCTTATTCTTATTATTAACTCCTTCCAAGCATGTTTATACTGTCTATAGACTTTAAATTATGAGACCCTTCTAGCTTCTTATTTGTTATAAGTATATTTCTATCCTTACATACACACATATCAGTACTTTAAGCATGGGCAACAATGCCCATCCAGTATTGCCAGAATACCATTTACTAGTCCATGTGGTATGTTTCCAGGCTGTTCTTAAAATATCCAAACCAGTATTTGTCCTGTTCCATTTTACCAGCCTTTTCCATGCAGTGGCCATTCTGCCAGTGAACAACTCAACACACCTTCTATTCCCACAGATATTTCCACAAAGGAAATCTGATGACTCTCTATCACTTCCTGGCAACCCCAAACACCCCTAGAATCAGCTATCCCCATATGCCCAACACGTCTGAGCAAGGTCAACTCCCAGACCACTGCAAAGGGTACTGCACAAGACCAAGTGCTCTTAGTCTTTCACAATAACTCAGACTTCCACTCTTATGTAAGCCCTTAATGTGTTTGGACCAAAATACATTTTAAATATAAAATTGTGCTTGTTGTTATTTTTTTTATCAAGAATCAACTTAATGAGCTAAACAAAGTATTGGGAGACCATCAACATGTATACATGTGGTTTAAAACAGCCCCTTTATTATATATTTTTTTAAAACCAAAAACTTCATTGCCGAGAATCATCTTGGAGGCTCCTCAGAGCCATAAAGCATTATCGTCACTCTGTCTCCATTACCATAGGAACTTGGGACCATCTGCTTTTGTTAGTGTGTCTGTGTACTGCATACCAGAGGCTCACAATGCAACTGAAGCAAAGCTTCACTTCACTGCAACTTCAAGCCTAAATCCCCCCCCCCCTTTCAGCGAGGCAGCAGCCAGGAAAGGAACGGAGAGCAAACAGATAAAAAAAAACTCCCAACAAGCCGCCACAACAAGAAATACACATTCTTCCAGCCTTCCCACTTCTCACTCAGCAGATGCATAAACAAACTATTCTCTGCCAAAATATCCCATATTTTTATTTATTTATTTTTTTTATTTACATTTGTTGACCGGGCTAGTCTAGCTGGATACATATCCCTTTTCAGTAGAGGCCCGAGGAGAAAAGCTCCAACATGAGTAAATTAATACATTCAAAATATTCTAAAAAAGACTAGTTTCACATTACAAAATAAGACATGAAAAAATAAATAAATAAATCGTGAACAATGTAACGTTTCATTAGAGTAGAAGTAAAAAATAAACAAGTCTTAATGCTTTAGTAGGGTTCATGCGAAGTCAATCAAAACTAAAACATTAGAACATTAGGAAACTTGTTATAGTGTTGTTCATAAGATATGGGAGGATAATTGTTAAGGAAGCAAGAGAGAAGGAACCAGGGGAGGGGAGAGATGAAAAGTAGATTCAATCAGGCTTTGAGCAGGGGCAAAGCCAATGTATTTTAAGGTGGTCTCTAAGGTGTTTTTTAAAGATTAGAGAGGATGAGAGTGAGGTGAGTGTATTAGGAATTTTGTTCCAGATTCTACCCACAACATTGGAGAAGAGGGAATCGCCTGCTTTGTTATTAGAAGGGTTGCTGGCAATAAGTAGCTTAGTAGCTGAGCGTAGTGTTGAAAGATTTTTATAAGGGGAGATCAGATTAGTGAGGATGGGAGTATTAGTAGGATTGTGCAGGATTTTTTGTGCAATCACAAGTTGATTGTATTGTAGTTGATTTTGTAGTTCTAACCATCTGAGTTGTTTAAGGTTGAGGCAGTGATGAGTTCTGTATGGAGAGCCAGTGGCAAATCTGGTTATGTTATTGTAGCTAGTTTCAAGTTTGGTGAGATTATGCTTTGATAGATTGGTGTAAATGGCAGATGCATAGAATAGGGTGGAAGTAAGGTGAGTCTGGGCTATGGATTTCTTAGCTAGAGGTGTAAGGAAGGGTTTTATTCTATACAGGGAGCCTAATTTTTTATTAACAGTTTTTATAATATTATTAACATGGGCATCGAAGCTGAGGTTATGGTCAATAGTTATGCCAAGTAGTTGAGCAGTAGAATCAGGGGAAATGCAGGTTCCATTGTCAGAGGTAATAGTGAAGTGGAACTGAGGAGATTTTATGGTGGGAGTAAAGAGTAGTAGCTTAGTTTTCTTAGGGTTAAGAAGAAGGCAGTTGCGTGAACCAGTTTTCAACTGTGTTAAATACATTTTGTGTAAGGGTGTGGAGAGAGGAAGAAGACTTGGCAGTACAGATAAGAGTAGAGTCATCAGTGTATTGTATACAGAAGGATTGTGGAAAAACAGTATGGAGATCATTAATAAAGATGGAGAAAAGAAGAGGGCCTAGGATAGAACCTTGAGGAACTCCAGTGCTTACTGGGAGGTATGTGAATAGATTATTGTCCCAGAGTACTGCTTGTTGTCTGTTTTCCAGATAAGATTTGAACCAAAGGATTGCTTGTGGGTCAAGAGATTGGGCTTTTAGCACATTGATAAGTAGGTTATGATTGACCATATCAAAGGCTTTGGAAAGGTCAATAAATAGAGCAGCTGAGAGACAGATATCACAGTTTTATCCACCCTTCCCCTGGATTCAGGCTAAAACATCAAATTTCTCTTTCTAATACACAACCATCAGTAAACCTCAATCACAAGCCGCAACCCAAGGCTTCCCAGAAACAAAAACGGCAACATACAACAGCTAACAGAGACAGGTGCATCCACACACACCATGTCAGGCTTAATCAAACAGCACTGAAAGCTATGATAACTGCCATAATTGATATTAAGTATGTTTAGACAGAATAATAATGACATTTGTACTAGCTGCCAGACAAGGCTGCATCCACGCACACCATATCAGGATTGATCAGACAGCACACAAAGCTATGATACCTGCCATAATTGATATTAACTATGTTTAGACAGAATAATAATGACATTTGTACCCAGCTTCATCCACGCACACCACATCAGGATTGATCAAACAGCACTCATAGCTGTGATACCTGCCATAATTGATATTAACTATATTTAGACAGAATAATGATGACATTTGTACTAAGAGCTTGCTACTATTATTTAACCAGGATATACATGACATTTCTAAATCATACTTTAACTGAAGAAGGCATTAGTTTCCATGACAGCATTTCTTTTCAAAACACTCTCCTGTTACTGCTATTATATATGATGTTAATTTGTTAATTTGAGTCTGAACTCTGATGAATGGTACCTTGTTGAATTAGTTAATTAATTACTTAAATTATTATAAGTAAAAACAATGAAAAATGAACAAGATAAGTATTCACTGAGTTCAAGTAGTGGAATAGAAATGCCTATGTTTGTATTATATGTTGCTTTGTTTGGCTTATATATAATGTAAATAGTAACCCATCTTGACATACCTTTGTTTGTGATGAATTATTGGACTCTTTGAGCATTCTGAATAAATCATTACTGTTTCTCAGTTGTTTAAAAAAACCTCCTTTTTTAAATAAAAACAGATGAAAAGTGATGTACCATGTCAGTTGATACTTTCAGAGATATAGTTGTAAGAGTTTTTTTTGGGACAGCTATCTTGAAATCAGTTTTTTGTTTATTCTGTCCAAGGATTTGTTTATTTTATTATTTTAAGAGTAGTGGCCATCCATTCCATTTTTTCTGGGATAGACATTATGTTGTTGTTTTTGATGAATATAGCAGCTTCTTCTAAGTCATTAAAGGTTCTCATCTCATTGGCAAAAAGTGTTTTCATCTTGGCTGGAAAGGCCAGCTGTGCTTTAATGTTGTTTTGTTTCAACAGTTTTATTATTGGCCAGACTTGTTTCCTTTGTTCTAGTATTCTGGAAGAATAATCATTGTCAAACCATATCATGCTTTGAATGTATTTTAAGGGTGATTTTCTCCAAGCAGATTTTAATATTAGTTCCTTGTCCAGAAATGAAAGACATTTTATAACTATGGATCTAGGTGGAGTATTTGTTGAGTTAGAAACAGGTTTCCTCAGTGCTCTATGTGCCCTTTCAATTCCAAATGAAAGTCTCTCTTTCAAGTCTAAAAATTCAGGAATCCGGGTTGTTAAGAATGAAATAATGTCTTCTCCTTCAGTGTTTTCAGGCAAACCAAAGATTTTTATGTTGTTTCTCCTTTCCATATTGTCTACGTCATTTATTTTGTTAAGCAGCCATGTATTCTGTTTAAGCAGAAATTCTTTTTGGAATTCTTCCTCTTTGTGTCTCCCTTCAATGTCATTTAGAGAAGTCTATATATTTGTTATTTTTGTATGGTATTGCTGTAATAATTCCTTGAGTATCAGTCTGTTTTTGAGAATTTAATTTGAAGTTTTCTAAGTAATTTTTAAAGCCATCCATTTTCAAAGATAGTTCCTGTAAGGTAGATGTCATCAGTTGCAGCTCTTTTTTTCAAAGCAGCATCTGGATGAGAATTCCTTGGGTTGTTCATATTTAGTGACTCAATATATCTCCAAGTTACTTGACAGGAACATTTTTGTATATTACCACCAAAATTGCTATTTATGTAGCTTAGCAGTTTATCTATAGATTTCTGACATTTTAAACCTGAAAAATAATAAAATGTTTCCTATATTATTATACTAGTTTATGGAGCTCTCAAAATTCAGTGCTCTCAGTTGGCCATCTAGGCTTTGCCCCCAGAATGTTCTTTTCTCAAGGGAAAGATAGGTGTACCTGCAATGGACTGCTAGATAAAGAATAGACTGTGAGGCACATGCAAGACAAGGCTTGGAAACCAAGGCTATAGATGAGTGTAAAACATTACAGGGTTTGGTATTATTAGGAAATACTTCAAACACAGTCAGTTGAGTCAGTTAAGTTAGCTTTTGGAGTAATGCAAAAGGTCTTTGCAGTACAGACACTCAAGCCTGAGTACAGAAGTTAGGTCAAATTAGCCATATTATTCAGGAGGCAAAGACTATTTCAGTTACTATTCAGAAAAATCAGAATGTATGTGCAGAACCTTTGGATATATTTATCGGCACTGTTACTGTTATCCAGTATTCCAGAATAGTATGTTAATTGGATATTGTTGACTTTCACTGTACATAATAAAACATTCTTAACTGAACTACAGTGTGTGCAAAATTAATTCTGAAAAGTACAAAAAGAATTGGCCCATAAAGGAGAGACTGGCACCTGCTCAGCACAAGTTTAAGTACTTAACAGATAAAAGACATTCATTCCTACCTCATATCAGTTGTTTCCAATTAATTCCAGTATATTAAAGTCTTAGCAGTCATTTTAGTGAGTAATCCGTGCAAGAGTCACTGTCTGTTATTCTTTGCCACTGAGTCCTTTGGAATATATTAATATGAGAGATAGGAAACTAGGAACATACTAGGCAAAAGCTTGCTACATGATCTTTGGTGGCTGTAATAAGTAATCAACAAAATTTTATACATTTCTTGTCCAAGTTATTTAATTATGTGTTCTTGTTCCTGGTCTACCTTGTCTAATCATTAGTCAAGATCTCAAGTCCATGTCCACTGAAAATCAATCACTCTGGTCACATATTCCTATAAAATACACTAAAATGAAAATAATTTTTCAATGAAACATAAACTCCTGCTGGCAAACCTACCTAAAATACAACCCATTATCATATAAAATAAAACAAAATTAACCTATATATACTCTATAAGAAAACTGTAACATATAAAAGAACACATAATGTAAAACCAGCAACAACAAAATAAAACATAAAATACAGTGTAAAAGTCAGATCTAACAAACCATCTTCAAAAACAGAAAAGCAATATTCACCTCAGAAAAAATACTAAGACATCTTTTTTGCAGGGGAAAGTTCCCTTACACCTTATGTGGAGGGTCTTTTCCCCAACACTCTAGTACTTACTCTAAGGTCACATAGTTGTTCAATAAGGAAAATAAGTAGTATTTGTAAAACTGACCATTCTCCTCCCCCTCCCCCACTCTCTCCACAACTCCATATAGCTTTCTCAGCACTAGAAAATAACACCCCCACTATAAAGGTTTGCTGTGGAATGAAATAAATCACTGACAGAAACACAGTGAACTAGGACTTCATTAGAAAGCTTCCAAAGAAAAGGGGTGAGCCCTTTATTTTCAAACACAGTCTAGCAGCACCTTTCAGTATTATTTTAGTTGTACTTTATCAGTAAAATAATTAAGGATGTAATACCTGTTACTTTTGTAAAGCAATTTATTTTGTTTGTGGCAGACCTTAATTATTAACCATATGTATGAAAGGGACATTGTTATTTCTTCACTTTGTAAGGCCTTTCAGAATGGAAACAAACACTGTTCTTAGGTACAAACATTTAGGTTTCCTGACCAGGCATGACAGATTGCCCATAAGCTTCCATCAGTAGCCTGCATTGACTAGTTGAATTCATCTTCCACAAACCCCGATAGCACCCTGAGGCACAATATTTTCTTTCTTACTACGTTCTATCCCATTATTCACAGATACTGTCAGAGTATAAAGCACATACTAGATTGATTGCTAGAATATATTTTTCATTGGTCAACATTAGACATGGTGCACAAATACAAATTTTCTTTGCAGCAAAACAAATAAATAAATAATTACCATTTTGCTGTAAAACCATCATCCTTGCACAGATAATAGAGCCTGGATGGATGAAATATTTAGTTCACTTTTGGCAGCAGGAATTACATCATGGGTCTTCATTGCATGCAAATGGATATGGTAGGTTAGCATAGCTTTCATTTTTACAGAGCTGCAGTTAGCTCATCTAGCACCTACTACAGTTCTGTGATCAAGAAACTCTCAACTCCAAGTTAAGAAGCAAAAAAAAAAAAAAAAAAAAAAAAAGTCATCTTCAAGTTGAAGACCAAAAACGCCCTGTCTCCCAGTTAAGGACCAAAAAAAAACTCTCCTGCTTCAAACTTTAGCCAATTTATTGCTTTAAATGTAGTAAATGAATTTATTAAGGTTGTAAAAACAACCTACTAATAATGCACAAACCTGTGCACAAAAACGGTTTTTTAAAAGCCTTTTTCAATGTGACTTAACTATCAGATTTAGTTTCAAAAACCATGATGCATCCTGATTCTTATTTTATACACACTATTTAAAGTGGTATAGCCCATTTTCATTTTGTTGTCCATAATGCTGACACATCTGAATGTGTTATTAAATAAACATAAGGAACATCTTAAACATGTAGATTCACCACATTTACATGATTAGTATTCTAAAAGTGTTTTACAGCTTGTATTTGTGGGGATTTTAATTTTGATGCATAAATCAACAAAATAAAAGAAAATGAAATGCCCACAGTAGTGAAATCTAATTATAACCACTCAAATGATAATACTAATACAACTTTTTCCAGACACCCCAGTAATAATAATTATGAATAAGGGATGTACCACAATAATACGCATATAATTGATTGCTTGCTAAAAGCATACTATTGTTAATCTTGTATTTTATATTGAGGGTTATAATGTTTTTTTTTTCTTCCTCAGAACAAGCTTTTGTACAAGTAGCATTTTGTCTCATAAATATTTGGTTAAGGAAGTATATATTTTTACATATACTGAAACTTTCCATTTATATTACGGGGATTAGTTAACAAAGGGCCTAATATTTCCTTGCTAAATCTTGCCTTACTTCATAACAGGCAGTTAACATCTGACAGTCTCTGAAATTTAGGTTGGTCCATTTTGTATGCTATAAATACTAAACATATAGTTCTTGTGTTTGGTATTGTTGGTGGTTCATAGTGGATTAAGTTTAGAGGTTTTCATAACAATATCTAACCAATAATAAATAAGGTCATTACGGAAATAAGGGGGAAACCTAGTCCATGTATAATAACTTAAATTTTGATTAAATCATATTATGGATTTTGTTCTTAAACCGACCAGATAATTTAGATTGAGTGAAAGGGTTAACCTCGGTATGAGCTTGGTACAACATAAAGGCATAGAAATACCCTTACGGTGGCACTTGCATTAAGTTGTTGTTGTGATAATCATTTTGAGTTGCTCCACTGATTGTAAGGGTATTGGGTTCCACAACTTAATAAAATTAAGAAAATTTGGTGAAATATAAGATGTTCAGATGGATTAAATACATCAAACACAACATGATCCAACTCCACTTATTGTAGGGCACTAAACCCAAAACTCTTTTTATATGCTGGCTGTTTTGAGCTTAATTTCTATGTATATTTTACAAAATTTACAAAATATTTTATAAACATATATATTTATAAATAACAATAATTGGATTACATTTGAGAAAATTTGCAAATACATTAATACTCATATTATCTTTTTAGTAAATCAGAGATTATAATGCAAAACATGGATTTAAATGATATTCTAAAAGGTCTGTCTGCAGACAAAGATAATCTAGAAGTTTTTGGACTGAATATGGGTTATGCCCCTGTGACTGATAGTAGTGGTATTTCTAAAGATAAATGCACACATGTTTTTTCAAAGTTACAACGACAAATGAAAGCCTTTAGAACGAATATATGGCATTTGAAGTCATTTAAAGCATATAAAAAAATTAACAACATAACACCAGGGACTCAACCTTTGGTTTCAAACATTGATAAAGAACTAAGGCAAGATTGGGCTTTGGCACAACATCAAGCATCAATGTTATTTGTGGAATGTCTTACTAAGTATTATGAAAGAAACATTGATATCCTTACTCAGGAATTACAAACAACTTGTTCTGAGGTGGAAACTTTCTCTGATACTAGCCATTATCAAGATCAGTTAACACAATTATCCAAGGAATTGGATAATATAGAAACAGATCTTAAGGGATTATGAACAAGGTATACCCTTTGTCACCACTAAGTATGTGAGATTTAATGAGGGCACATATAGACCTCCCAGGGGTAGGAAATGACCCAGACCTATTCTAAAAAAACAAGAAAACAGAAATCAGGTTACTACGGATGATGATTATTCATCCACTATGGAAGGTGATGCTTCCTCCAACCAGGCGTCCCCAGTGGCAAAAAGAAAGCAGTCCCTCCCTTTAGGAGTAAGAAACGTAGAGCAGGCAGGAAGCACAAGCATGGGTACAGAAATGGTTACAACCAGCTTACAGATGCTTCTGAAACAAATAACGACACAATAAAGAATGTATTGAACATTTCATCAGTTACATTAACAGAATTCCAATACAATGTGTTAAATAAAGGACTGAATTTTGTACCCACAGCATCAGTGTCTGAACATTCATTGGTAGAGGATATCAATAATTTTTGCAGAACTTTAAATTTAAAGTTATTTTTTTCAGATACAACTAACTCCCAAAGATCTATTGGCTTTAAATTTGGAAAATCTTCATTTATGCCACCAATGGACAAATATGTGTCCACATTCAAGGAATGTGTCTTGAGGGATTTACATTTTTCTAAGAACACGGATAGCATTCGAAGCAATCTTAATCAACAAGAACGTGGAGCGCTCAGGCAATTACAACAAAACAAAACTATTGTGATTACCAATGCAGATAAAGGTGGGGGCATTGTTGTTATGGACTATGTTAAATATAAGGCAGAAGCCATGAAACAGCTATCTCAAACTCAATTTTATATTAGGATGATAGTGGATCCAACTTCTAATTTCAAATTAGAAATAGATTCATTCTTAGATTTAGCTGTGGAAGAAGAAATCATTACTTTACAAGTGGCTAACCAACTTAAGGTCCCAGAACCAATGCCCCAATATCTTTATTTAATACCTAAGACACATAAAGATCTAAATAACCCTCCAGGTAGACCAATAGTGTCAGGGCGTGGGTCTTTAACTGAGCCTTTATCTGCTTTCTTGACTGAGTATCTTAAACCATTGTTGCCCATGGTTAGATCCTGAATATTATTGAAGATTCCCAATTGGAGGAAGACTGGCTTTTGTGCACCTTAGATGTAACATCATTATATACCAGTATCCCACATAAAGCTGGCATTTTGGTGACATATTGTTAAAGGAATCAAAATTATATACAACAGGATTTAATAATTTTCTTATCCAACTAACTGAGTTTGTTTTACAAAAAAACATCTTTTATTTTGAAGGGATCCCCTATTGGCAAATTAAGGGGATAGCCATGGGGGCATCCTTTGCTCCAATTTATGCCGATCTCTTTATGGGATACTTTGAATTATACTTCATATATGATACCCAGCGGAACATCTATATGGAATATATGGACATATGGCGGAGGTATACAGTAAGCATGTATTAACCAAGTTTGTGGAATATCTTAACAAGAACCCATTTGATATAGAATTTACGATCAATATTGGATATAAAGAAATTGTGTTTTTGGATGTGTCAGTTAACAGATTAGAGGACCATACCTTAGCAACAACTATATACAGGAAGTTTTCATGCAACAAGTTCCCATCCCCGCCACATTATTACCAACATTCCTAAATCACAATATATGTGCCTTAAAAAAGGATTTCCGCCACCGAATATTCACAGCTGAACTAACAACTAGATTTGTGGACAGAGGGTATAATATAAATCGGTTAAATAAAACAGTTGCACAAATTGACACAAAAAGTAGAGAAGATCTGCTTCAATATAATAGATCCATAGAAGGGGCTAAGCAGGATAAGCAACCAATCAGACTGGTTACAATGTATGGCAACAATACCAAATGGTTCAGACAAATTGTTAATAAACATTGGAACACATTACAGTCCAATTCATTTCTTCGGGATATTCTTCCTGACACCTGTTCTTTTTCCTATCGACAATTCAGTCCAATTTTGCACATTATAAAAGGTACACTCCAGGTATTAAACATCAAACCACATTGTTTGGGGATACCCTGTGGACACTGCAGTTTATGCCAATACATTTGGAAAACTAAAGAATTTAGTAGCAAAAATACACCTAAGATTTTCAATATAACAACTTTTGGCAACTGCAGTTCAGATTGGGTGGTATATTTGGCTCAATGCTCTTGTTCAGCTTTTTATGTAGGGCAGACCTCGAGGCCAATTAGAATTAGAATTAGCGAACACCTCAGTTCCATCAGAAATAGGCGAGTAACCAATGCCTTATATAAACATACTAAACAACATACAGCAGCTTCATTCAAGTTCATTATTATTGATAGAATACAATCACACAGAAATTTCAAGATGGGGTGGCACACCAAACTAAATAATATGGAACAAAGGTGGATCACCACACTTGGGGCTCTTTTCAAACCTGGACTTAATGAATACCATGCACATGAAGGATAACTTCCAGGTACTTAAAGGAAAACTAAGAAAATAAATTAATATTATCAGGCAGTCTATTATTATAACTCTAGACATTAAGTTATTTGGTCTACATTTAATAACAATAAAATGTGCTTAAAAGATTACATATCCTTTGATAATAGGTACATCTAAAAATTTTGGTCTAAAAGTCATTCATGAGGAACATTATAACCCTCAATATAAAATACAAGATTAACAATAGTATGCTTTTAGCAAGCAATCAATTATATGCGTATTATTGTGGTACATCCCTTATTCATAATTATTATTACTGGGGTGTCTGGAAAAAGTTGTATTAGTATTATCATTTGAGTGGTTATAATTAGATTTCACTACTGTGGGCATTTCATTTTCTTTTATTTTGTTGATTTATGCATCAAAATTAAAATCCCCACAAATACAAGCTTTAAAACACTTTTAGAATACTAAGCATGTAAATGTGGTGAATCTACATGTTTAAGATGTTCCTTATGTTTATTTAATAACACATTCAGATGTGTCAGTATTATGGACAACAAAATGAAAATGGGCTATACCACTTTAAATAGTGTGTATAAAATAAGAATCAGGATGCATCATGGTTTTTGAAACTAAATCTGATTGTTAAGTCACATTGAAAAAGGCTTTTTTGTGCATTATTAGTAGGTTGTTTTACAACCTTAATAAATTATCTGCTGCCATTGAGTGCTGGTCTCTCTCTTTTGGACGATTTAATTGTGGTTTGGACCGAGCACCAACAGTCCTACGTGCGTGCCTTGTTGGGTTGGTTTAAATGTAGTAAGCAATATTCTACATTTAGAATGCCACCCATGAAGTACTTCAGCTGTAACCACAGTTACAGTATTGTCACTCATTTTCAAATGCCAGTACTGATACTACACATTAGCAGCTGCCATTCATGCCCTACAACACCTTGTACTCATGGCATGCTCGTATAACATGGTCGGACTATAGCTTTTTCATGTAACATCTGTCATCTCACTCAGGGATCATAGATAAACTTGCTGAGTTAGGTATAAACCCCTACATCCTCAGATGGATAGCTAACTGGTTCACTGACAGGAAAGATGTTGTCCACATAGGTGAATCCACTTCCGATAAGAAACTTTTTACTGGCATTGTCCCACAGGGCTCAGTGTTGTGACTCCCTCCTGTTTGGTATATGCTTTTCTGAAGTGGAGGCCAGTGTTGGGGGCCTCTGTCTTACCAAGTTCACTGATGGTTGTAAATTGGGAGCAATTGTCGAATCCTGAAATGATGTTTACCTCCTACAAACATGATGTTAGCGTCCTATAAACAGGTCTAAACATGACAAATGGCTGGTGCCAAAACCTTGATCTGAGACTAAATGCTAAAAATACACAATTATACCCTTCAGTAAATCAGATATCCCTGCCAATTATAATATCAATAGCAGACCTCTAAAAGTAAATCCAGTGGTGAGGGACCTAGGAACACAGATAGATAGTAAGCTAAACTTTGATCACTAGGTAGCTACAGTAGTGAGGAAATCCTTCCGTGTAGCTCAGCTTATAAGTAAAGGCATGGCATCAAGATCAAAGGAAGTCAAAGTGCCATTGCACTTGGCCATCATCAGGCCCATAATCGAGTACAATGTTCCCTTCTGCCTGTACCTAACTGGGCATTAACAACAAATGGAGTGGCACCACAGGTTTTTCACTAAAAAATACAAAACGTAAGAGACATGTCTTCTGCAGACCGACTAAAGACCCTCTTCCTTTACTTCTCATATTGTTTGTTGAGTGGAACTTATGCCTGACCTACAAGGCATTCTCTGATCCAGCTGTGATGAAAATGTTACATATTCACAAGAAAAATTATACAAGGGATTTGCATTCCTTGGACTGGAACCTTATTTGGGACTCTAACACAACTTGCTGGAGAGACAGATTTGTATCCCAAAGGCTACTGCATCTACAGAATAAACTTCCCATATTCATAAAACAAAGCCCCTCCCTTACTCTCTTCAAAAAGAATTTGGATAAATCTGCAGTATCTGGGGAACAAGGCATGCAATAAAATACCAGTGGAGACTAATTCTTCCTCTGGATGACACCTATACTGAACTCTAACCTTCAAAAATGATATCCAAAAGAAAAAACCCAGAACCATAAGTAGTGAAGATAGAGTCCCAGGAACCACACAAACCAGACTGCATTTGGTTTTGGTTTTGCTGTCAATAAATTGTATTTGTGGTTTGGACTTTGGTTTGTGTGGTTCCTGGGACTCTATCCTCAAAACTTATCCTCAAAACGTATACCTCATTTGTTCAGTTATTTTCCAGATTTCTTTTATGGATGAGACATATCCGTTTGTTTAAAGGAAGCTTTAGTCATTTTGATCCTGATGAAACAATCCTCAGATCATTACATACTGGATACCTAGTACCCTAGGACTTATTGTCACCTACTGGAAAGGTTGCTAAGAAAGATGTTAGTATACAGGTTCAGTCCTTTAAGAATTTCTGACCTCTTTCATCCATTTCATTCATATTTTGCAACTTACCATTGCAGAGAAGTAAACAACTTTAGAATTTTTAATACCAAATAGTATTAATGAATCAAAGATTACAAGTCCTTTTTGATTTCTTAGTAAGACTTAACAGCATGGACCATGACATTCTTCTATGTAGTCTACATTACAACTCTAGACAATGTCTCAAAGTTCAGTTTTGGGGTAGCAGGTGAAGGAATTCCTCAGGAAGCACAGTTCTGCAAGGATCCACTCTGAGGTCATGGCTGTTCTTGGTGTAGGCCTTCCTTATGACATATCATGTAATGCAAAAGCATGAGATATCACAGCTACACAGAAGACAGCAACCTTTACCTCACCTTCTTTCTAGAGTAAGTGATGATCCCTGGTTTCATTAGTAGAGTGAGTTGGCTCTGTTTTGAATTGAAGAAAGTAATTTTGAAACTTGGTCCTATCAAGAATAATTATAATTAAGCAATTACGCATGCAATATTCACATAGTACCTGTAGCCAAACTGTTATATTTAATTTGAGATCATGATAGTGTGAAATATTGGATTGCTCCTTGATGATTATTTGTTCCTCTGTTAACAACAACTGGTAATGGGAATTCAAACATCTTTTTATCTGAAAAATATCACTTTGCCTAAGTACGTATTTCTGATGGACAGTCTATGTCAGATCACATGTCGGTCTCCATCTGCATGGGTTATTGTAATGACTACTATGTGGGTTTCCTTTGAGATGATCTTCAGCTGCTCCAGCTAAGCTAAAACTCTCCTATTAGGCTATTCATTGATGCTTTCCATCATCATTATACAATGCCTCTTATCTATATCTTTAGTGATTTCCAGTGGCTTAGCTGATCAAATGCTCAAGGGTCATAGGTTCATAGGGTCATCATAGGTTCATAGGGTCAAAGAAATACAAACCAGTTGAATAACAAGACCATTTACATCTTGCTAATACCCTCTCTCATGCTATGCCTCCCTTCTTGAGAAGTCAAAAAAGGTCAGTTCATGAGCAAAATTATGGATACAAGGAAAATCAGAAAGGAACTCCAGAATCACCAGAATTGAATAAATCTGTGAAAAATTATAGGTAGCCATCTGATTACCTACGTTTAAGTTAAAGCATAGGTTTAAGTTGAAGAATGCTAGGAGTCTGAGTAGGTATATCTGTCTGAAATCTCTGAATATATATCATCTCTGGAATTTGGAGGTTTTAGAAGAGACTACTACAAGTTTATTGTCAGACTTACAAAGGAATGCTACAGAGTGATTTTACTAACTTGTAGGGAAGTTTGTCTCATTGGTAGGGTATGTGCACAATTGTAGCATGATTATCTAGAGCTTTGTGTAATTTCCCAATATGGCCTTCCTTAACTCAAAGTTGAAGAGCAAAACAAAAAAAAAATATAGGAAACTGCTGGCTAAGTGCAAAAGAAAAATACTACAAATGTAACAAGTGACTTGCTATGGTTAAAATGCAGCTCACAAAATGCTCATCACTTTAGCCATTATCATAATGACAACATAGCCAGTTTTAGGCACCAGCAAACCATGCGGTCATTGGGGGCCCCCTGGTCCTGGGGGGGCCCCCAACCACAACAAGTTATCTTATCTTGATATTTTGTAACATGTCTGTCAAACCAACAAAAGCTAGTACAGCAATCTTGTATACTTAATAAAGCAGGTAAGTAATAATAACTCATATTTATCTCCTTCAAAATTCAAACATCTTTTGTTATAGTATTTTGTCAAGTAACAAGCTTTACAATTTCATTAAATATTTTACCAATGACATAATGCCCCGGCCTAGGTTAAGCCCTGATGGTGGACATCCTCTTCACTAAAATTAACAACATAGCCAGTTTTAGGTACCTGCAATAACTGTGTCTGGAGGGGGGCCCTTAATCATCAATGACTGTGTGGGGGCCCCACAAAACCTGTTGTTGGTTGGGGAAAAATGAGGAGAAAAAAATTTATTAAGTTTCAATTATACTCTTTAACCTGAACAGGACTGTGATATGACCCTGTTAGGGCAAAGCTATAATGAACATAAGCAAAGTAAGCACTACAGAGATCAGCAGCCCAGGGTGACCGATCTCAGTGCAAACTGTGGCGTTTAAGAAGAGCTGATGCTTCTAATCTTCAGAAATGGTTTCTCTTTCAAGGTTTTTATACATACTGGCAGAACAACTGACACTGTAACTCTCAACATTTTTGCTGAAGAATTCTGTTCAGTGATAAAAATAATAACATAATAAAGTCTCAAAATGAGGAACACATTTTATATATTACTCTAATTCATTTAAAAAGTTACTATAGTAACACATTTTGCAGCAACATGCATTTTTAGACAATAAGTATAAAAATCTGATGACTGGATTTATTGTGACAGAGCAAAATTATGGGGCAAAATCAGGAATATCTCTGAAATCAGGGATAGTGATAGGTATTAATTTACTCCTCACTGAGGTAAATAAAAGTGACTTATACCTGTTGCTGTTTAATGACTGATAAACGCAATCACTGATCTTGTGTAGAAGTACTAGTGTTGTACAATGTACTTGCTGAAATAAGTACAAAATTAGCATTGCTGTGGTATGTGTGTGTGTGTGTGTGTGTGTGTGTGTGTGTGTGTGTGTGTGTGTGTGTGTGTGTGTGTGTAAAAAATATCACAGATTTTTATCAATGCACATATCCAATAATGCCAGAACGCACACATTATTCTTCAGGGTATCAATAAAAATGTAACTAACAAGTGATTATATTTCAAAAGTAAAGCATAAAATATATCACAGAGCATTCAGACACTTGGATCTTCTAGGAATCTGGTGCCCCCCCTCCCTAAACTGTATAAATGGATACAGGAGGCTCCCTTAATCATCCTTAACTGTGGGGACCCCAAAAAAGCTGTTTTTTGTTTGAGGAAAAATGACGAGAAAAAAATGCTTTCATTTTCTGATTGCACTCTTTAACCTGAATGGAGTTATGATATGACCCTGTTAGGATAAAACTGGTAATAGCCTTTGTCCTCAACCACAAACATTCTAAACCATCCCTGCTCAGATGTTTGTGTACAGAAACTTACTGTAGGTTATGTGGGTGCTGGGGATTGTGGGTCATCATTTCCTTTACTTTTCTAACAGACCTCAGAGGTATACAGAGAAAGTTACTTTAGCTCCTGTAGGGGCAGTTTACTGCCCAGTAACAGCAAAGTAGAATACATTATTGCAATCATTATTTATTTTCACTTTCCTCACAATCAAACATCAGGCACATATACAGCTGGTTGCCTTTGGGGGTTAGGATCGAAGAGTAAGTAGGCATGGTATGTATATGTATTTCAGAAGTCACTTGAAATATATGACCATGGCCATTTGAATCTCTGCTTTCATCCCAATCTAACACCAGAGGGTTGCATAGGCAGCGACTGTCTTTTTGGGAGGATTAGGGAGGCAGGCAGTATTCCCGTACATGTTCTGTGTATCCTCACAACAATTGACTTGTTAATTTATTTTGAGTTACTATTTTTGTCAGCTTTGAATTTTAAGCCTTGGATACAACTTGTCTTCACTGAAAGAAAAAAATAAGACTGAAATTCTTTTTTCTTACTCACGATTTTTGTTTAGGCCTCTTTTGAATTAAAAGGTTGGGAAATGCTCTAGCTTCTGGGGGCACCGGCTTAATTGAGTTATTTCCTAAATGGTTATTACTGTGCTGTCTTGGTCAAGAAAGTATATTGAAAAGACGGAAGGAAAACTAAAGCTGAACAGCAACATTGAATTTCTTTCCTTAATCATCATTTCTGTTCAAGCCATCATTGGGTAAAAAAAAATAAATAAACTTAAAAAGCACTTTAGAGCATATATAAAGTTATGGCTTCTTGAAAAAGCTGAAGAAAAAAGGTAAAATGTGAGAAATGGAAGAAAAAAAGTATTGTGCATAAGTGGGAAGCCCAACATGGGGGAAACTCTGGAGGGTGTGTTTTTTTTTTTTTTTTTTTTTTTTTTTTTGGTGGGGGCTGAAACAGTAAGCAGTGCCTAGGGTTCCATTGCACATTAGTTCTCCCCTGTACATAGAGTTGTTGTAATGTATCCTTGTTACACCTAAATGCCAGTAACTGGTAAAATGTCCCTGTGTGAGATGGGCCAACACAGTGTGGTATGTATGCCTGTTGTAATAAGATCGTTGTAGCTACAGGTCAGTCTGTGTGTACTACTCCTAAAAGCCTGCAGCATGAACTAAAAAGATGTATAGAAGTGGTGGCAGTGACAGGGTGATACTTAGACTGAAAGTGCCCAGGGGGCCCCCAACTTGACATTTTCTGGGGGCCCCCAAAGTGCTTACACCGGCCCTGGCAACATCTGCAGCTGACGCCCTAACACCTTGCACCCAGGACAGCCACCTTCTTTTGCCCACCTAGCTGCACCACTGTGTACATTTTAACTCATGAATTCTGGTGCTTTTCCAGTTCTTTAATATGTCTAGAAAGGTACACCGTAAAGTGGGTGCTCTTCTCAACAATTGGTCTAATTAAGGTTGCATAAAGAGGAATGATAACTTCATTTGACCTGGATGATATGCCTTTACATATTAGTTTTGCTAAATAAAATGATTTTTTGACTGCTGCTACATGGTTGTCGAAGAAACGGGAATTATCAGTTCAGGCTCAAAGATCCATGGCTCCATTATCATTTTCCAATGGGATATTGACTATATCATATGTTAAGGAAGAGAGTTGCTTACTAAATGTGACAATAGCCCCTTTTCCATGCACCACTTGTTTATGAGGGTTAGTCCCTGCTGTAATGAATTTGTATCAGATACTGAAAAATAACACACAGTCTGCAATAATCTGCTAACTTAGTTAACCAGAGGTCCTGATTTCCAATCTAGAGATCAGTGAAGTAGATGTTGAAAAGAAGTCCCAGTACTGACTCATGACACCAATTAGATACCACTAGTTACCTTTATAGCTGCTGAGGAAGTGCCTGCCTACTTAAACATAAGGGTTCTGTCTTTCATCCAGTTGACTATCCCCTCATCATGGATGGTATATTTAAGGTGCTTATCTTGTTTATGATGTATAGTGTCAAATGCTTTAGCCAGATCCATGAAAGCTGTGTGAATAGAATGACCACTATCAACAGCCTGTGTGACCTCCTAAAAGAGGTTAGCTAAACTTGAGTAAGCAGGATCTTCATCTGACAAAGTCCCGCTAATATGGATCTAGCCTGATACGATTTTTGAAACCATAGTTTGTGAGCACAGTTATAATGTGTTCCATGGCTTTGTAAAGCAGAACAGTCAGCTAATGGATCTGTAGCTCTCTGGCTCAGTGGCAGGGTCACTCCTATGAAGGAACATTACCACTGCAGTTCCCAATACTTTGGTGACAAATTCTGTAATTATGTTTGCTGTGTCTGAGTGGGTGATGACATTTTGGTAAGTTTAAAATACTACTGGATGTTATTTCATAATTAAACATGATTTAGAACTATCCTTGGCTTTACAGACAATTTAAAGTTCAAGATTTGCCTTTCTAGCATTGATAGTAGCTTTTAGTTGCTTACTGATAATCTTTAGGTCTATTGTATGATTTAAGAAGTTATTTTTTTTCTTGTTATAATTTTTTTTAAGTTGGTGGACTAGAAGGTGTTTTTTCCTTAAATTATATTTGTCTCTAGTATGGACAACCTGGTCTAGGCACATCTCTATCTTTAATAGAACTTCTTTGCATAAATAGCAACTGCATTCATGTTGGGTCTGGTGATGTTACATGAACTTGGATAGCTCCTCAAGGAGTCTGAGGTATATCTGTTTGAAACCCCTGAATTTATAATTATCATCTGTAGAGTTTGGAGATTTTGAAAGAGACTATTACAGGTTTATGGTCAGACATATATAATGATGGATACTGTCTAGGTATGATATGGTCCTTGACTAATAAGGAAACTCCATGCAGTTTCTGTAAGTCCTGAATGCATGGTAGATGCAAAACCCAAGTCTGGAGGGAATGTGTACGTGAAAGTAAGTCTTAGCAATTACATAAACATGTCTGTGTCACAGAAGGGACTCAAGATCTGACAATTTGTTAAGACTTTTTGCATTGAGAACAGTCACATTGACATGGTTCAATTTAAGGATGAAAATGACTACATTGTTATCTGCTGTGATTGGATTTCAATTAGCAGGACCACCCAAAAAGGTACTATGGGTACTGCAAGTGCTTAAACCAGTATGTGAAAGCCATGGAACGAGAGATGCAAGTTATCCTTGGCAAAGCAAGTTGGACTGTCTTTCACGGCTTCCCATGCTGACACTTACTGGATACCCTAGAATGGCATGAACTACTAAGCCAATTATTGAAGCAAATCATCTTTTTTATCTATATAGGCAGCATTTTCTGCAAATAAAAGATTCCATTCAGACCCAGTGTCTTACCTGAATTGAAAAAATGCATGGTGAGATTCAACACCTCTCTTTGCAAGTTATGCACCTCAAATCATTCACTCTCACTCGGATTGCCAGTAGATCATAATCATAACCATATCTGTCTTGTAAGAGGAACTTTGAAGTGCTTGTGATGTCATAGATCATGACACCAGATAGAGAAATAACTGTAACCCTATCTTTCTCCTGTCTTGTCAGTATGGAGTTAGTGCACTTGACAACAGAGTTACCAGTTCCTGAAATGTGACTGTTTTTACTCATAGAATTTGATGACCATTTACTATGTGAGCATGATGCTGATGTGGGTGTGGATATCTGTTGAGATCTTATTATTCTTAGGAGCATTCAGTAGTGACTTTTGTTTTTCAATTTCAAAATACGTCAGTTTAGTGTGCTTGTGATAAGATGTTGGTGGGATTGTGTATGCTCACAAACCAGTTACTTTGTAAGAGGGATGCTTCTAGACTGCATAGACAGTTACACCTCTCACAGATTGAATTATTCATGTCAAATAAATGAAAAACAAGGTTTCTTTATTAACTTGCAATGCTTTGTATGAGGCAAGTTCCATCAGTCTTAAAGAGCTTTTAATTACCTACTATCATGCTCTTCAGCTGGCAAAAGGCTGTTGTTAATTCCTGGTATCTGGTTGGGGACAACTGCTATTATATCTTTGTTAAATGAAGTCCTGCTCCTATGGAATTCACTGTCATGGCAGTTTCAAGATAACCACTTTTCACCAGGCCTGTTTTACTTTTATTACATGCTAATCTGTTTTTCTGGACACTCTGAAATTTTTTAACTAGTATTGTTTTATGACAATTTTAAAAATTATGATGATGTTAATTTAAGCACAGTGGCTGTAGCATTTTCATTGACTGACTGATTGATTAGTATTGCTTACAGATTTTACCACACATTTTAAATATAGGGTGTTAGTATCATGGGAAAGGGATATAAGCACACCTTTCAACCTGGAAACATTAAAAATCTGGACAAGGCAATTCAAAGATGGCTGCCATTCTGTGAGCACTGCTGAACTACAGCTCTTCAGATAACCTGAGGAAATCTAAACCCTGAAGTGATACCAAGAACTTTTTAACAAAAAATCTTCGTAAGAATAACTACAACTTCATTTAACTGTCTTTCAAGAAGAGAAAAAAATGAGGAAAAATACAATATTTAATAGGATTATAGTAGATTAGCTGGCTCTGAAGAGAGAATCAAACAAAGGAACTATGTGCTCGGTACACTCTGAGTCTCTGTACTGATATAAAATGTCGAAAGAGGGAAAAACTATGGACATAACTACTACCAAAACAAAACTTTCAGAACTGCGGTCACTGGAGAAAGAAGCAATTTCCAAAAGGCAAAAAATTACACAACAGCAGGAACAGCAAAAACCAGGGAGCAAAACTAAATCTGATCAAGTGCTAAACATGGAAGACATTAAGACTGCTTTGTTACCCATCCATGAGGCTCTGAAAGAACTAACTACACAAATACAAACTTTTGGAATTTCCTGTACTCGAATTCTTGAAAGAATGGACAAGACTGAAGCTTGGATATCAGAAAATGAAGACAAATTAGCTTTGCTTGCAAAAATATCAGATACACATGATCTGGACATTCTTGCTATTCAAACTAAGCTTACTGATCTAGAGGCGAGATCCAGGAGAAACATTATAATTATTAGAGGAATCCCGGAATCTGTACAATATAATGAGTTAATTCCATCTATTACACAAATACTTACAGTACTTCTTAAAGACTCTGACATGATAAAACAAATAATCATAGAAAGGGCGCATAGAGCTCTAAGAGAATCACAAGCTTCGAACAGCCTAAGACCTGTGTATGTTAAAATACTTAACTACCAAGATGTCAGTAAAATTCTTATAACAGCTAAAAAAAGTGGAGGCTATATTATGTGGAACAACAATAGAATTTCTCTGGCTCAGGATTTGCCTTTACAAGTCAGACAAGCTAGACAGTTACTATCTTCATATTGTAAGTTTCTTATTGATAAGCATATAAAATTTCAAATGAAATATCCTAATATGTTAATATTTACAATGGATGGGTCTAAATATTCTGTTTCAACAACAAATGAGGCAAAAAAACATCTTTTTGAAGGTTTTTAAGTGCTTACCTGTCTCTGAGACTTGATCTGGCTTCCCGTTGAGACTGGCACGCTATCCAAGGTCGCATTCATCTGCTGCTGTGGCTCAAGGTTTTGGTAATCCTTTGTTTTCATTTTTAGTTCTTTAGGCCTCTTCTGGATTAGATAAGGACTTTGTTTTGTTGATCCTGGTCATCAGCGAGTGATTCCCAAAGTTGTATGGCTTTCACGAAGTCTGCACACCGACGAGGAGACAGGAAATGCCTTGGATGCTGCTGAGGGTGCGGTTTTTACTGTGGTGCTTCCGGAAGCCCGGCTGTATTAACTGTCCCCCATCGCGAGCGTTTTGTATGGTTTCCAGGCTTGGAAATCCAAAGAAAACTGTTTTAAGCTTTATAATGTATGAACAACATAAAACAATGATGTTTTAGAGTAATTTAAGCACATAGGAACATTCTATTACATCTACATTTCATATAATAGCTAAAGTCTTGTAGTATATAATAGATAAATGGGGAACAGGAAATATTTTTTTTTTTTCTTTTCTTTTTAAGATAAATAGATGCTGTTTTACTACTTTAGAATTAGTCTGAAAGGACATATTGAGTCCCTTAACACTAGTGAGTGACACATATATAGGAATTACACTAGACATTCTATATAAGTATAACATATAACAAAATTCATATATTACTAGTTAGATGTGACATAGTTTTATACTACTCTAGTGGTGTAATAGTGTAAACATTGAGCTAGGCATCACTTAATAATATTAGGAGATAGTGTCGAGCTGAAGTATATAAACAATGAAGGACTTAATATATCCATTAGGAAAGTTAATTATTTTCTGTTTTTATGTTAATACCTGTATTTCTATATTGATATAACATATCATGAAGAGGGTTTCTTTTTTCCTCTATCTGATGCTTAAATAATAGAAGACAATGTTGACCAAATATTGGATTTTCATTTTACTGAATGACATTTGTATGCTATCATAAATGATCTATACTGTTTATATATAGCTAGCTAATCAAAACGATTGAAAGCTTTTTGTACATTATTGTTATATCTTCAGCATGATTTACTTAAATAACAGTTAAAAAAAGAGATGTAGACGAACAGTAGTGTTTGGTAGGGAATGTTTAGATTAGGCTTTGTAGAATTAAATTTAGTTTATATAGGTTCTGTCTATGGGATGTTTTTGAGTTGTTATAAACTGAAGATTTTACATATGTTTATTTTATTGACCTTTTTAGTTTTTTACGCTATACAAGACCTATATATGTCCTGGTCCGGGGGTAGAGTGGGTAGGCACTGGTATAGGACGGGATTTCAAGAATGCTTCCAAATTATATATGTTTTTAAAACTATTTTGATTTTATCTTATGTTTTCCCTTTTAAATGCCTACTATATAAAATAACCAATTGAAATGTGGGAAATAGACTCATGGAACATAAAAGGGCTCCAGAACTTAAAGAAGAGGAAATTATTTTTTCATTTACTTTTGCAGGCTAAGGCGTTTTTTATACTACTTCAAGAAACGCATTTAACTAATTATCAATGGGTTGATATTAAGAAAAGGAAATGGATTAGAGAAGTTGTAGCCTCAGAAGGTAAAACTAACAGTGCTGGGGTAGTTATAGTCATTAAAAATCAATATCAAGGGAAAATTTTAGACTCTAAAATAGATAAAGAAGGAAGATGGTGTTATGTTATTCTTTCTTCCACTCTTTTTGATAAACCTATTTTACTTTTAAATGTATATGTACCTTGTAATAATCAACAACTTTTCATAGCATCGCTTTATCCAATTTTGACCCAGTATGATAAATATTATATAATTATTGGAGGGGATTGGAACTCTTATCAAAATCCGAAGTTGGATAGATCTTGTCCACAAAGAGCATTTAATAGACAAGCAGTAATAGCAATAAATGATATAAAGGAGGATTTCCAACTATATGACCCTTTTAAATATTTAAATAATCACCTTAATACAAATAACTTTATTTTTTATTCAATGTGTCACAAAATGTGGTCCAGAATATATTTCTTTTTGATTTCAGGAACAATGATTAATTTTGAAACTTTAGTCTCTATACATGCTCATTATTTATCAGATCATTCAAAAATTTCATTAAGTTTTACTAAAGATCCTAGAGATAGCTTGTTGCAAAGGGGTTATAATTGGTCTCTTAACCCAAATTTGTTAAATAAAGAGGAAATAATACATGAAATTACAGATTTCCTTAATGGCCTGTTAGCTAGATTAGAGGAACAGCAACATGCACTGGATATTGAATGGGCGACAGTTAAAACACAAGTAAGAGGGATCTTTCTGCAAAAAGCTTCATATTTTAAAAAAATACAAATTAGAGATATACAAAAATTGGAAGCTAAAATAAAAACACTTGACCAAGAATTGATTCAGAATTATAATACTCAAACAGAGACGGAATTATTTAAATGCCAAAAAGATCTCTTTTTAATCCAAAACAATAGACTGACATTTCATGAACATAGGATGTTAGCAAGGTATGCCAACCATATTCAAACACCATCAAGGGCATTAGCTAGAATCATTAATCAATCAAGAACAGCAGTACAAATTTCGGAAATACAATTTAAGAATACAAGTTATTCTAAAACTCAAGATGATAATAATATTTTTGAACAGATATATTCTAGTATCTATGGTGATCAAAAGGATGTATCCTTACATAGGACTAATAAAGAATTCTTACAAACAATTAGTTTTCCGAAAATAGATAATAATTTTCAAAAAGATCTGATTAAACCTATATCTGATGAAGAAGTAATATATATAATTAAACACATGAAATCATATAAAGCACTGTGTCCTGATGGTTTGACGGCGGACTTTTATAAAACTTTTTGTGATATTTTTGGTAAAATACTCTTACGTGTATTTAATTACATAATTAATAATAAAATCAATGACCCTCATTTTAGTGCCTCAAAAACTATTCTTATACCTAAAGTTAATTCTGATGCCCAAAATCTAGATAATTATAGACCAATTTCATTAATAAATGTTGATATGAAAATTTTTACCTCCATTCTAGCTAGTAGATTAAAAAAAATAATGAATCAAATAATATCTAATGAACAAGCCAGCTTTATAACTACTATACAAACTAGTGATAATACATTAACACTTCATACATTGATTGCTTATGCTAAACAGAAAAATTTAAATATTTCTGTACTCATAATTGATGCACAGAAGGCTTTTGATAGGGTTAATATAATTTTTTTATTTGATACTTTACCATATTTTAATATACCTCAAGAATTTGTTCTAATGTTAAAAATTTTATACAATAATCCTTATACAACTCTATACATAAATAAAAATTTCTCTAAAAGAATACAGATCAAAAATGGAACCCATCAGAGTTGTCCTTTGTCCCCTTTACTATTCAATATATACCTAGAACCCTTATTTTTATATATTAGAATGTATATCATAATGCCCCAATACTTTATGGAACTAAAATATCAATGGCGGCTTTTGCGTATGATCTCAATATATACTGTACAACTCCAATTTCAGACACTAAAAAGTTATTAAAAGCAGTAGATGACTTTGCAGAAATATCTAACTACAAAATTAATCTTAAAGAAATGAATATATTCCCTTTAAGAACTCCCAAACCTTTTTTGCGTTTACCATTGGTGGGACAGGTAAAGTTTAAAGATAATATTAAATACTTGGGTATTATCTTTTCCACAGATGATAAAGATTTTTATACTATTAATATTAAAATGGTTTGGGATCAAATAATATCTGATTTTAGGAGATGGAATAATTTAAGATTACCAGTATTAGCAAAAGTTTCAATTATTAAAATGAATATATTACCTAGATTATTATATATTTTTAGATCTGCTCAAGTGTTAATTTCTAAGAAATTCTTTAAACAAATTCATAAAGAGTCAGCTAAATTTATTTGGGAGCCAAGGAAAACTAGGATATCATATGATAAATTAATGACCCCAAAAATAGAGGGGGATTGGACTTACCAAATTTTGAAACCTACTATTTAATAATAAACTCTAACAGACTCTTAAGAATTGCTAATTTTGATGCATTTGTACTAAGTGGTCACCACCATGGGTAAATTTGAATTATAAACATAGTCTGAATCTGAATAAAGCACTACCCTTTCTAGGCAAAGACAAGTTGAAATTATATGCAGTAATGGATCACATTAAATTATACATAACATCAATACAAAATTTATTTCAATCATTAGATCTTACTCAGCATATGATGGTCTTTCAACCTTCTCATAGGAATCCCAACTTGAGACTAAATAATCAATTAATAGATCTTAAAAATTTCCCATTAATAGTTAATTTAACTTTACTTGACATCTACTCATATCTCAAATATTCAGCTAATGAAATAAGACAAGACTTGAATCTACCTAAAGCTTATCTAGTTATATTGAGACAAATTAAGGAACTCTCTATAAGTTACTTTAAGAATTTCAAACCCAGAGATGAGGATTTAACAAAATGCTCAAACTTATGGCAAACTTTTCAACAAGAGGTTAAATTTATAACCGCTGCAAATAAATTAATAAAAGAGCTCAAATTTCAGGATAAAGTTCTTATTTCGAAATATTGGAAAGATAAAATCCCATTGATAGAAGAAAATCAAATATTAAAAGCAATTAATTTAACAACAAAATCTCTCTTCAAAAGTTGATGTATACTCAGCTTATGATATTGAATAATGCATATTATACACGCCTTAGCTTGCATAAATTCAATTCTAAAAAATCTCCAAATTGTCCATACTGTAAAGACCAACCTGCTGATCTTCTCTATATGTTCTGGAGCTACAAATGCATTTATAAACTTTGGAACTCTTTAAAAATACAACTTCAAAAGATGGGTTATCAAAGTTCAACACTTTCATGGGAATTTATGATTTTACATATCCCTCCAAAAGAACTTTCTAGATCACAAATCACTATATTTATTAATATCTTCTTATTAATGAAACTATATATAGCTACAAATTGGTTAAACCCATCTCAAACTTCATGGGATAACTTTAAGATTCTAGCAATGAGACATATATTATCCCACAAATTACTTATTCATGATCATAATAAAAATATCAATAATCCGAAAATATGGGAACAGGTGTTTAATATTATATTGGCATAATACTTTGAACCTAAATGTATTCTGAGTTATGTATACATTTTAAGGAAACTTTTTAACAACAAATTGTTTATTACTTGAATAATTCTTAATCATGTTTATATCTTCTTGTATAAATTAATGTTACAGTTGGAAGCATTCATATAAATATTGTATATATGTTATGGTGTTATTATTAGAAACATTATTTGGTATTTAATTCTGTTTTTGTTTTAAGTTTGTATTGAAAATGATAAAACAATAAAGATTTATTATTGAAAAAAAAGTCTGGACAAGGCACATGAAAAATAGGTACAAATCTGTACACTGATTAACACAAAATGTGCATACATAATTACATAACCCCACTCACTCCAATGGAATTGTGGGACACCTGCTTTCAAATGCAAACTGAAGAACAGACAACCAAAACAGGGCACAAGAGTCCCCCTGTAGCCATTCCAATGTCCCATCACCTGACTATAAAATCCCAATTTACTATAAATACTAATGTGCATACTGCTTTACTTCTACAATGATTATTTGGATTTTATATTTACATTTTATAGCACAATGCACAAACACTAATAGACATCTGCTAAACAAATCAATACTGTCTCACAATGAAAATAGACTTAGCATTAAAACTTTTCTGTTCTTGAAACTCACATTCATTGAAAACACATTGAAACCCACACCATATCCAAAAAAATACATGTGGTGGCCAGTGGTGGATAAACATTACCTTTGGGCTGTTTTCAAATCATAGGCCCCTTGCACACAAAACAAGAAACATACATGTGATCTTTAATACACCTTCCTGACTTTATTAAATTATATTCCTTGTATAATACAGCACGCTTGTTTGACTTAGAGTGCATTTTAAATTTATTGTTTGAATATTTTTCCAGTAGGCAATAAAACAAAATGAATGAACTAATAATGACAAAACTGCCCAATTCAGAACATTTTCCATCATAAAAGTTTACTTACACAAACACACACACATTTATATATATACATATATATATATATATATATATATATATATATATATATATATATATAATGACAGTAGTGTAAGCTAAGCCATGGGCATCTTGCACAGCTTCTCAAACTTATTTTCAATTTCAGTTTTTTGCTTGACTTACTCTGATTTGTGTTATCAGACCAACTCAATAGCTGTAAATGCACAGCAAAATAAACTAGGCAAACTGCATGTTTTAAGACTTCCAATTGTTAGTCCAAGACCAAGTACTGACAGACCCTCTCCTATATTCATCCTGAAGCATCAACCCATTGTAATCCAGGTGCTGTTAACTGGCCACTCTTGCTTCTCCACTGTCTGCAGTGGAAACATATTTTATCATGAATGCTAGAAAATGTACTGCACTTGTTTAAAAAAATATTTTTCTTATAATGCAGCACAGAACATAATTCTGATTTTCTGTTTCTGAATTTGGGTTAATGATATTTTTTGCTCTTTCCACTGAGGCACAAATGCCCTTGTGCATGACATTTTCTCACTTCTGTTGTATCTGTAGCTACACCCTTGACTTGTTACACCCACCCAATTTAAAAGTGCAACAACACAGTATAGTATCAGCAATGCAACTACATACTGTGAGAGTAGAACCCACAGCCTTCTGCAGCAAAAGCAAGCATTTAACCAGTTATGCTATTAACACTGCAAGCAGACTCAGCATAAGCAACACTAAACTCCTCTTCCCCTGAAGCTCTCAGCTCCTTGTAAAATCCACTCGACACTCAGCTGTATCTC
The DNA here is from genome assembly GCF_019279795.1 of Protopterus annectens. Taxonomy (NCBI): domain Eukaryota; kingdom Metazoa; phylum Chordata; order Ceratodontiformes; family Protopteridae; genus Protopterus; species Protopterus annectens. The sequence continues at coordinate 1,399,277,944 of NC_056735.1, forward strand.
TCAACTTTGCAGCACAAGAAATCTGGAAAAAGCCAAAATGTATTGGGGGAACAAAAGCCCAAAAATTAGGGACACATTTTAAACATTGCTTGTATAATTTTGGAAAGTTGCTAGAATAAAATGTTGCATTATCATCATGCATTTCATTGCCAAGTTTTGAACCCAGAACTCTGTGCACTACAGTCAGAGGAACATATCACTATGCCAAATCAGCAGTTTCCTGAAAGACAGGAAGACTGAAACTTAAATGGCTATCTTTTAGTGAATTCAGTTCTCACATCTCACCATAGTTCTCAGTCTCTTAGCACAAAAAATCCTGGACAAATCCAATAATGGGGGAATACAGAATTCAGTTCTTACTTCTCACTATAGCTCTCAACCTGTTAGCACAAAATAAAAACTGGACAAAGCCAATAATGGAGGAATACAGTACCAAAAACAGGGACAATTTTCAAATACTGATTTTATAAACTTAGAAAATTGCTAGAATAAAAGATTTTGTGTTACCATTTATTTTCTGAAGAATATGAAGTCTGAAATTCAAATGCCTGTCATTATTTAGTGAGTGAATGCAATCCTTCACTGATTTTCAACAAATATCCAGAAAACCACAGATTTTATGAAGAACAGAAAAAAAATATAAGGCATAAATGTGGAAGTGGTGGTGGGTAGGGACTTTAGGCTCTTGTTACCTGTACCCTAGGTACAAGGTTTGAGCCTGGGTACTTCTAGCCACCAGGTATATTCACCATTTTACACACACACACACACACACACACACACACTAGCTTCTAATGGAAACTAGTACATAAGCCTTGCGAATATTTGCTAAAAACAATAGCTTCTAACAAAAACATTCTTCATTCTCGGAAACCAGAAGCCCTACTTGCTTACCCATGTCAATGAATGCTTGTTTTTTTCTCTGAAACAGTTCCATATTCCCTTGGCTTAACTCTGCAGCAGTCGCTTGTTCCTTTTCGGGATTGGCTTAATTCTGCAGCACAGCAGCAGTTGCTTGTTCCATTTCCTTGGTGGCTTAACTCTGTAGCAGTTGCTTGTATTCAGTTCCTGAGTTCCATTTCCTTGTACCTGGCTGGCTGAAAATGAATGCATGCATGTTGTTTGAGCATTTCAACAGGTTGGCAAGCCATTTCATGGAGCTGATGCCATCATGCATGTGAGGAGATCAGTTCCAAAAGCCGGGAAAAAAAGTTCAAAACAAACACCCAGGAAATTCAGAAATTAAGGGGTGCCACTCAGAAATCATGGCACCTCATTATGTGGACCCCAAAACTTAGTAAAAAACAAGTAATTTGGTACAGTTGGGAGGTATGGATAGAATATTTCAGTAGTGGCATTGTTCTTTGAGGTGGGTATAGTGTGTTAGACTATGAAGAAGAAGAATGGAAAATGAGAAAATGAAAAACATGTAATGGATGTTTGATGTGTAGATAATACAGAGTGACAAAGATGTAAAGGTCTTAGGAAAGAGGAGTGAAAGGATTATCTGTCAATGATCCAACAGGAAAGAATAAGTAACTGCTATAGGAAGGTGAGGTTGCCATTTAGGTATTACAGTGAAAGCTTTTGATTAGGGTGAGCAGTACATAATGTAGACTTACATTCTTCTAGCTTTTAAGGGAATTAACGCACAGTGAAAGAGTTATTAGCTGTTAAGAGTATAGATGGGTGACATATTTTGCAGTAGGAAAAGCTTAGAAAAGATTAAGCAAAACATGTTTATAAGTAATCTAAAGCAGTCATTGTTAGTATACCTTCAGACTCTCAGACTTAGCTTAACTAAGTAGTATAAACTGCCTGGTGTTATGTAAGTACTTATCATTTGTAGCAAATATGGTCTGTGTGTATCAATTAAGGTACATTGCACTCAAAAACAATTGCTAAACTATCTCCTGCAGGAAGAACTCCTAACCCCCAACACAACACGACACAACTTCTGTCCCTCCTGTAATACTAACACTGGGCTTCTAACTTTTATACTGTCACTAAGGCTAGATATAATGGCAACCCTTTTTGCTCATTATTTCTAGACTTGTCTAAAATCTTCAAAACAGTTTGTCACAGCTAATTTCTACTTTAAATCCAAAATAGTAAAAAACAACTGCACAGATGGGATGAAGTTGTCACACCAGTACATAAAGAACAGAACCAAAATAAAAACTGAGTGACAACAAACAGGGCTAAGTAAAGTAAACCAAAAAGCTTTTATTATAACTTAATACGTGCTTTTGCATTGTCCTCAACACTATTTAAAATCCAAACCATAAATCAGAAACTGATTCCAATTATGACATCATAACAAGCTGCCCAATCAGCTATAGAAACTCTGACAGCAAATTAGACAGCACATGTGTATATTTGTAAAGTCTGATGAAGCATTGAGGACAATGCGAAAGCATTTACTAAGTTATAATAAAACCTTTTTGGTTTACTTTACTTAGCCATGTTTGTTGTCACCCAGGTTTTATTCTGGTTGTACTTTAAATGTCTACCTGTCCAGTATCCAAAATTGCATAAAAAATCTTACCAAAAACTATGGATGCAAAACCATTCTTACCAACACAACTAAAAATACACTTGCCACTATATACCTCCTTCCCTCACTATTTTAAGGCACTCCCATCCTTACTTACCGCCAGGCATCACAAAAATCAAGACTTAATCAACCCTATAATACAGTAGCTGAATTTGCAACAAATACCCCTTTCAGAACGGTCTATATTAGCTAGTTGAAGTGTCAAAAGAGCAAATGCTCTTTCATCGACTGCTAATATTTGAAAACACACACTGTCAACCAGCCGGAACAGTGATGTTTTTCCAAGGGAAAAAAATCGCTGGACCAGTGTCGGGACTTTGCCATTTCCTCCACTGTGGTGCAATTTCAGAGTTGGTATATTTAAGTAGGGGGTGTGAGGGGGTGAAGCCCCACACTTTATTTTGTTTGTGGATTTGTTTTTTTTTGTTTGTTTTTTTTTGTTTTGTTTTTTTTTTTTGAAGCAGCAATTTTTTCTGGGGGAAAAAATCACTGTTCCATACGCTCAACATTTTGTTTTCATATATTAGCAGTAAATGAAAGAACATTTGCTCTTTTGACACTTTGACTAGCTAATATAGACCCTTTCAGAACCCACCATTGTATAAAAAGTCTAAACTAGTTAGAACTATCACATCAACTAACATGCACATAGCTTCTTACCACTTATAAAATTATCCAGCATCCATCTGCTTGTCCAGCACTAAATAACATTCTAAACAACTATGTTCCCAATTGGTCATTATGATCTAATGACTGAAAACTCTTCTCTGTCCACAAACCTATCAAATCTGCTGGGCATGGACTGTAGTACGTCAATACCCTCCCTCCAGTCTTTTAAAATAATTTTGAAAGACTTATTAGCCAAATCTGGCTCTGTTATTGCTCAACCCCAGGAGAAACTATATCTCTAAATATGAACAAGTCCTTATTCATACCTTACACCTCCTTACTCTCTCTTCTTTACTTGTTTCCTTAGTTCAGTCGATGTCTCACCCCTGACTCTATTTCTAAATATGCAATACCCCTATTTTTTTCTCTCACTTCATATTGCAATTCCTGCTTGCATTATAGTAACTTATTATTTAATTTCTCTATAAATTAAAATCCTTGAAATATTAAACAGTGTATTATGAATCTCCATCTTCTATACTGCTGTGCAAAATTTGTATTAATGTAGTAATGTATACTTTAATTTGTACTGTAATATTTATAACCATAAATTTGTTAATTCTGTACATTGTATTACATTTTTTGTGGAGGTTTTCTCCTTGGGCCTCCACTGAAAATGGGTTTCCAACCCAGTGGACTTTCCCAATCAACAAATGTCAATAAATCAATAAATTAAAAGAAAATTATATTTGAGGATTATAAAATTATTGTTCTTTAAATGTTTTTGTAATACTTGTTCTCTTCCCACACCTCCACTGAAAATAGGCCCCTACCCAGTTGGATTTTTATGGTAATCAAATGTCAATAAATAAATAATAACTGTGATATTGTTGAGACGGACTAGTGAATTCTAATTAGCTACAAGTACTGTACTGTAATATTAAATATCATTGTCAGTATGAACTGAGCAACTCAGGCAATGAAATAGCTGTTGACAGATAAGAAGAGAAATGAAACTCTGAATGGATAATGATATGCCAAGTGACAGTCCCTAACCATCAATGACATGTGCCAAAAACAAAACATGTTTGGTTCAGTATGGAGCAAAGAAGTGCAGAAAGAGAGAGCTAGAGAGATAGAGACAGAGTTACTAGAGCTCAGACAGGGAAAATAACCAGAAACAGTGTTACAGAAAGTCTGAAATGTAAATAATGTTGCCAACATGACCTTTTTAGTCAGGAAATGGCAGATATGTCTAAAACTGCCAAAGTAATTACACAAGGTTTCCATGAAATAATCCAGAATAGGAGGAAAGCACCATATAAATTGTCATCTGGTATGTAAGACAGAGAGATGATAATCTGAAAATCACTTTAGTAAACATTTCAGGAAAAGTTCAGCAAAGCAATGCAGAGAGGTTTTCAGCAATCATTGTTGTCAATCCAGACTACACAGGCAAGTAATTTCCTACAAAATCGCTACCAAGAAAACAAAGGATGGTCTATAATTTTGCCCACTGCACCCTTACATCTGGAGTGCTGTACCAGTCCAGAATTGTTTTGTCTCAGGAATGTAACTATGATTTTCAGAACTGCCATTTGTCCCAGTCCCCTTCAATAAAGCATATCACACCAAAATGGAATTTGATGACTTTATTAACTTTCCAATAACATAACTTTAACTTTTAACACAACTTTGAACATCCTTGTAACTGCAACATGAACATCCCTGTAACCCTACATCAGGGCAGCCTATCCCCATTCACCCCACCTGAATAAGTAGTGTCAGAACAAGAAAAAGTGTACCAGAACCACAAAAATGCAAGTATCACTGCTTATTTGCAAGTAAAACTTTTGCAGTTAAAAACTGCTTCATCAGTCTAGAAAAAGAGATATCTTAAGAAACAATTACTTAGCTTTATATACGCACCCCAATTAAAATGAATTAACCATTTAATTGAATGATACAACCATTTAAAGAAAAAACTCTAAAAAGTTAAAGGAAATAAAAAGGACAATTAAGAATAAATATTTTGTTTTTACTTAACACAACTATGTAAAAACTTTAACTCTGGTTTTAATGTGTAAGTTTAATTCAGACCTGGTGGAAAAAAGGCTCTAAAACATAAGATCCAGTTGTTCTCCTGCCTATCTGTGATGTTAACTTTATCACCCCTCTAAGATATGTGGGAATGTTCTCTAATATTAAAAATTTAAAAGTATGAGTATTATCAGTACTCCATATATGTTTATACAGAGTTTGTCTCTATCCTTCTTTTTATTTCTGACATATGACTACTAATCTAATCTTTGAGTCTCTGATTCATTTTCCTATATAAAAAGAAGGACATGTAGTGCATCTTGCCATAAATATTAATGCCTTTGTATTACCATTTCCATATGCACATGAAAAATATTATTTTGACTGGATGCACAAATGTATGTTCTGTGTAAATATGTTTACAGAATACACATTTATTACATTTATAAGTGCCTCTCTTATTCTTACTATGAAACTTACTTCTCATCTGATCTTCTAATGTTGTACATCTTTTGTAACTGAAAGCTGGATTATTTGCACTAATGTTTAAATCAGGAGCCTGCGATAAAATGGGCCAATATGTTTTGACTATATCTTTAACATTATTTGTGTTTTGATCATAGGATAAACATACAATCCGTATCCCTTTTCATTATCTTATTATTTTTCTTACACGTCTTAGAATAAACAGGTAAATATTCAGAATACCTATCTTTCAGTATTTTACTTTTAACACACTGTACTCCGTTATGGTATCCCCTTCTCATAAAGTCTTCTGCCATCTCATCCAATTATTGTATTAGATCTGTTTCCTGTATATTCAGTCTACTAACCCTGGCCATCTGATTTCTAACAATGTTATCAAACATGAAATTCAGATGTAAACTATCCCTTGCTAGATATATACACTTCTTAACTTCTTTTTTATACAATGTTGCATCCAGCTGTCCTTTAGCATTCTTCTTCAATGTAATATCTAATTAATATATACTTCTATACTGTATATTCTTTTTGAATGTTAAAAAAGTTGTTGTAGTATGTAGATATACTATAAACTCATTTAGTTCATATAAAGGACCATCCCACAAATGAAAAGGCCATGCACAAATCTTTTGTAGAAAACCACTTTTTTACAGATATGGTTTTTAGAGCTATCCATGATCACTTCTGATTCCCAAGAATTCTTAACTATGTTGGCATACATATTTGCTACTGGTGTGCCCGTGGCAATTCCTGTTACCTGCTTATAATATTTTTCTTGGAACAAAAATACATTGTTTTCAAGTACAATATTTAACAGATTACACACTAAATCTATGTTAAAATCCTGCAGACATGGTTGTTCTAAGACATACTTTTTCACCATTTGGACACCCAGATCATTGGGAATACAAGCAAATAATGAATCTACATCAAGTATGACCATATAAAAGGTAAGTATGCTATTATTTTTGTTCCATTCTTGTAAAAGTTCCAAAAAATGAGAACTAATTTTAAAAATGGTAGTAGATGTACACAGAACCTTCTTTAACTCATTTTCCAAATATTTGGAAATGGGTTCTGTAACCCATCCCCTAGCAGAAACTATAGGTTGAAGTACAGGATTAGTTTGACTTTTGTGTACTTTTGGGATACCATAAATTATCAGGACTGTTGCTGTATCTACAAATAAATAGTCAAAGATTTCTTTACTAATACTTTCTTGGTGAAGCATACATAAATGCTGTGAAGTTGCACCATCACTAATTTTTTTTTATCATATTCATATCGATACACAGTTAATTAGATGAACTCAACATTTGTAACATAGAATCGACATAATTATCTTTATTTAACATGACCACCCCACCTCCCTTATATGCAGGTTTCACTACAATACTATCATTATCATACAATGACTGGATGTCCCTGTGTCCTTTGTTTTGTAAATTATAAAACTTCTTATTGTAATTGGTATAAAAATTGTTATAAATCTCATTTTCCACCATCTTCTCAAAAAGAGATACAGTTTGATTAGATGGTTGTATGAAAGTATTACTTCTGTGCTATTTATTGAATAAACTTTGATTACTAGATGTCTCTTGGTGCAAGAACACTTTTAAATTAAGTTTACAAACAAACATTTTAAACTCCAGCAATGTTCATGAAATGTCCATGCTAATTCCTCCAACATCAACACTGTACTATTTCAGACTGCGCAATGCACACATCTGTATGCACACATCTGGATATGACCTCTTCAACATAATCAAATCCTCTCTTATCCTATACACCAACTGCTTCTTAGGAACTATTCCCAAGTCATTACCTGCAAAATGTACCACCAATACTCAAGGAAGCCCCAGCCATGACTGTAGAACTGCAAACTCCTCCATGAGCTGGTTCCATCTAAGGCCTCTATTGCCATGCCATATGACTCTCCACCCAGAGCAATGCAAGCCCAAATCATTGCCATCCATCCTAACAGCAATCCTCTTTGCCACCCTATTTTAATACTAAACCAACCAATTAAATCCATTATCTAATAAATGATAAAAAAGCATTTGAAAACCAATGACCCACCCTCTTAAAGACCTCAACTGATCTGCTTTCCCTCATTAAATCCAAGGCCCTACCAACGTGGAAATATATCTCTCAGCTTTCCAGATTTTTGCAGAATGCCCAGATTGTTGACTCATATTTTTGGTCTGTTTCTCATAAAATTTGTGGTTTTCTGGGATTATCTGAGGACTATAGTTATATTTGAGTTTCAGACTTCAAATCCTTCAAAACATGCATGTTAAACAAACCCTATTATTACTCTAGCTACTTTCTAAATTTATAACAGCAATATTTACAATCTGTCCCTATTTTTGGGCCTTTGTACCCCCATTTTGTTGGGCTTTGTCCAGATTTCTTGCACTAAGACGTTGAGAGGTGTGTGTGGAAAGAATATGGAAAACTCATACAATAAAAAGCCCTCATTATCACATACACAAACCGATGACCCGTTATCACCTTGCCTCCTCTCAGCCAAAAAACAAAATCCTGAGGGCTCCCTGCATGAGTCTGAAACAATCTCCCAGCCCAACCCAACAGACCCTTCTAATCATTCTTACCTTTTCCAAGAACTATCTCTGTACCCTTCCCTAACTGATCAGCTTTAGATTTACATAACCAAATATGCACCCCCCAAAAAAACTGACTCCCTCCATATTGATGACTCTAACAGTTCTGACAGCCTAAATGCTCCAAAATACATCCAAAACATAAGGTTACCCACAAGGTATCTTTCACTAAATCATCAACCACCAGAGCTAACCCTCGTCAATAAAACTTTCAAAACCTGTCTTGTCAAAGGCCATCGAATATCCCTAGTCATACCACTCATTCTATCCCAAACAATCAACATATACACCTCTGTGTAAGACTTAGTGAAATCATGCAACCTAGACATTCTTGCAAATATACTGATTGCAGCCAGGTCCACCTTGACCGACTGCACTGCCTTACCAAGCCTTGTCCAAATATCGCAATAGCTCTACCCACCAAACTCTCTCCTCCTCAGTCAACTGTAAAATAAATTTATCAAAATCATATAATGCCCTACCATATGCTTTCCTGATAGATGCTGCCCATGATTGTTGCACCAACTGTCTTGTTACTTCAACCCAAGATGCCATACCTTGTCTGGCAAGACCCTTGTCTCTTCTACTACCCCCAGCACCAACTGCCAAAATCTGGAAAACTGAAATTGAGACAAACTGTTAGCAATACCATTTCTAGCTCCTGCCACATGCACACCTGTGAAAGAAAAATAACTAACAAGCTCTGTAAAATCAGCTTATGCAATATTAGCAACAATTCAGACTTTGCAGTATTCACCTGTAAAACTTGTACCACTGCAATATTGTGCAAATAAAAAAAAAACTCTTTCCCCTCAACTCCTCCTGCCATACCACAGATATAGCCCCAATTGGCATTAACTACAAAAAAGCAACAGCTCTCTTCCACCTCTCCTTTCAATCTGCCGGCCAGTGAGCTGCAAACCATTCCCCCACCATAAATGCACTCATTCCAATACTTCCTTCTTCATCTGAAAACAACTGTAATTCCCCTTGACCAACCCAATCTGTCTGCCAAAAGGAAACACCATTAAACTGATTCAAGAATAATAACCAGAGTGCTAAATCCACCCACACCACCTTACCAATTCTTATCCAATGATGCTTGCTTTTCCACCCTTATAATAAAAAGGTCACCAACCTACAAAAAAGGAAATCTCAAACTGCCCAAAATGCAAAATTCAGAAGCCCCAACAATGCCATAATGTTCTTAATCCACACCTTATCTTTGCACACCGCCCATCCAATCTTTTCCCTCAACTGTTTAATCTTGTCCATGAGAAAACAAAACAACCCTTGCTCTGCATCCACTAGCCAGTCCAGGAAATCCAATGCCTTAGCTGAACCTTCTAACTTCTGCCTAGCCAATGGAACCCCCTACTCTGCACACATCCCCAAAAACTCTTGCATACCTTCCTGTGCTCCCCCAAGCCCCTCACTTACTATCAAGAAGTCATTTAGGTAATATATTGCCATCTATGTGTCCACATGCTGCTGCCAAACCCAATGAAGTAGAGTGCTAAACTTCTCAAAAGTAGGACAGGCAACTGAGTATCCCATTGGTATAGCCCTGTCAAAGTCAAACTTGCTTCCACAACCATATCCGACAATGGCCACTCTTCCTCCCATACTGGCAAAAGTCAAAACTCAGATTCTGTTTCCACTTTCACCAACCAAGGATCCTTAAAAACCCCAAATAACCCTCATCTCATCATCTAAAGATGCATTACTGACATTGACATCCTCCATTATAAAAAAAATCATTAACAGAGTTCCCTTCTGGTCAAGATAAATGGTGAATAAACTGGAATTCACCAGGTGACTTCCAAGAAACCAAACCCAACAGTAAGACCTTCAACTGCCAAAAGGTGGGCTATCAAAAGGGCCCAATTGCCTACCTAACTGCTGTTCCTTCTCCACAAAACCCTCCAAAATATCTTCCATCCCCCGCACAGATCGCAATTTATTACAGACTATTCCATTCCCCCACCTCTCATGATTTAATCGAAAACCACAGGGAAAATCCTTCAATTAATTCCTCCTTAAGTGACAAATCAGGAAATTCCTGGAGCATATTCTGCAATTCCTGCAACTTAATGGCAGAATGCATACCCTGGTCTTTCCATTGCCCCCCTGGAATCTCCCTCTCTGTCTCCATAAATTCCTTCTACCTCTCACACTTTGAAATCCCTGAAGTGCAGCAGGTAACCCACCAAAATCAGCCAAAGGTGAAGTCTGAGTAACCTCATTATATTTCCATCAGCCACACTGCACCACTGGATGTGTGTGTTCTTGCACACAATCAGTATGCTTCAACCTACATGCCACCCATGAGAACCGCCCTGCATTAAAGGCCCAACACACACACCCTACCCCTTACCCCCTCTGTTGACAACACCAAAGCTATCACTTGTAGTGGCAAGCCATATCAGGATGCCTAACTTTCCAACTCAGTGACTGATCAACTGTTTTCCACTTATAAAACCTCTGATCATACCATAACCAGGCATTACCCTCCTGTAGCTGTTGAGCTTCTTGAATCTTAAGAAAATATGCCAAGAGTGAGAGAGCCAGGGTACTATCCTTCTCCAACCAAATTGCCATGCAGTACACAAATCTGAACACTCAATTTTGCCACATTCTTGGCAACAACCTACCTACCCTCCTCCACCCCAAGGATGCTAAAGCCACTAGAAGATTTTTGCTATTTGTGGTTTTAGATTCCAACAACCACTGAACACCATTTGTGTCAATTCATTTAAAGAGCTCAATGTACTCCTCTTTTCAGATCTTCTCTTTAAACAAAACTGGTATGTGAAAGGTCAGAAAGACCACCCCACTCCCTTGCCCCATGGACTGTGTAGCTAACTAATCCCAGTGCCAAAACCCAAAATCCAAACCCACGTCATATAGTTGTGACTCAATCTCAACTGCTGACAATGCCGAACTCCCCACAGAAAAAACAACTTTACCTTCCCCTGTACATGCTTCACCCTAAGCCTGCTCACTTCACTAAGTCTTCAATGATCCTCAACACCACTTACGGCTCCACATAAATTGGGTGTGCCCCATTACCATCATAGAACTTTTCCTAAACTACACTAAGTCTGACATGCCCACATTAACTCTCAACATATCATTACCTGCTGCTGTATCCTGCACCGCTCCAGTGGCTAGAGCCTCCATCATAACAGTAACTCTCAGCTGTCATGCTTGCTTCCCCTGAGCTACTGCCTAGCTCTGTGCCACTTACCTCCTCCTCTTCTGACTGGACTCACCAGATTCATCTGTTACTGTAGTTCCACTGGTCAGCAAATCCTGAAAACACTCATTCACCTGTGCAATGATGGCTACCCATCTCTGTCTCAAACTCTGCACCTCAGCCATCTGTTGAGGGAGACAGAGAAACAGAGAGAGAGAGAGAGAAGGAAGGGAAAAAAAATGCACACACATTAGCGACAGAAAAAGTGTGCAGCAATCCATTGCATCCGCCTCAGACAATCTATCCCTCCTTAACATAAGTGATTCACTTTAACCACTGAACCCTTCCTCTTTACAACATTCTGCAACTATGTACCATCTACATATTATTTTACTATGAAGGTCTCTGTGCTCGCTGCCCCCCCCCCCCGATTAATAAACGTTTTCATATATAGCCTGTCAACCACTTATGCCACTCAAAAATATCACCCTATGAATAACGTTCTTCACTCTGGATCTCAAACAACCCATATCCCTCAAAGCTCTACACTGAGAAGAGGGGCCATCAACCACCCAGCCCCCCATGCTTTTTTTATAACAACTATAAAACACATTACTGCCATAAAGACTTTTCATAAGCACCCAGCAGCACATTCATTAACTGTCCACTTATCTCTATAGCTTTCCCACTGAATGGCTATGGAAAAAGCTTTAGTCTCCACTTCATGGCACAGCTTTGTGTTAGCTGACATATTCCAAGGAAAACTATCCCAAATGCAATGAGCAAAAAAACATTCTTCTCAGCTTACCAGATTTCCACAGCTGCCCCCCAATGACCAGACATTTGCCACATATTTTTAGTCTGTTCCTCACAAAATCTTCTTTCTGGCAAATCACTGAACCTCCCTCCCAAGATGATCTGAGGATTGAAGTCACCAAATAATTATATACATTTGAGTTTCAGATGTCAGCTCTTTCCAAAAATGTACCACAGAAACCCATGTGCTCTTGCAACCTTCTAAGACTTTAAAAGCAATACTTAAAATCTGTCCCCATCTTTGGGCCGCTGTCTCCCCATACTGTCAGCATTTGTCCTGACTGCATGTGCTAAGAGTTTGAGAGGTATGAGCACAAGGCTAACTGTCCATGCTCCATGGATAGATAGCACAACACCACACTGTACATGCACAGCACGATTGTTACTCAACCTTGCTCAGAGCCTGCAAAATGGTTCCCTACATCTCCATAGGTAAACCAACAATTGCACACATCCCATATGCCATCTGAGTGCATCCCCACTACAGATCCACTTCTGCACCATAGATTTAACCCTGTTTGTCTGCCATACCATTTAAGAGAATGTTACCAGCAGCCTACCACCACCCCCAATGAAACCATTGCCCAAACAAGAGCAACAGAAATCCAAATGCAGATCATCTCATGAAGTAACCTACAGCAACCACCCACTAACACAGCATTAGTGCACCCAAATGCACAAATCCAACAATATACTTCACAAACAGTTATGTCCATTGCTGTGGGTATGCCATTTTGGCACATCCTAGTAGACCTACAGAATCTACATAGTATCTTACTGAAATTTCTAAATCTGCTCATCAACACAAAGACTAAAAATACTAGGTCTATATAAGCATCTCTGAAACTCACTTGCACCTGATTTTTCTTTTTCTTTTTTTTTTTATTATATTAGCCAAACAACAGTGGCTTACCATGTATCTCCTGACTACCTACAATTGGGTAAACACTTCAACCCACCCATAATACATCCCCACCATTACTGAAAGTGGGAGGCTGGCATAATGGTTAAGGTGTTTACCTTACAGACACAAGATGCATGGTTTGATTCTCACAGGGGGTAATTGGCTAGGCTTAAAATGACCCACAAGGGCAGTTAGTCTAGTACTAATCTATGAACCTATGAAAAACATAGCCAAAGGAGGAAAAACACACAACCAACCTTAAATGCTTGATGCTCAGCATCAGCTACCTCTACAGATACACAAATATTAATCCAAGGCCTACCTGACCACCAGTAAATACACGTCTATAACAAACTCACACCTAAATGTGATCCCCTTCCCAGCTACACCCACCTAAAACCCTCTAAGCCTCACCTGTACTTACCTCAGTTTCTCCAGCCTTCCCATGCTAAATTAACTTCTCACTTTCCAAACTCTGCCCTGACCTTTCCTTACATCCTAGCCTTAACATCCTTCACCCCAAAAAATCCCCACTCTGTCTAACCCGTGAACACTGAAGATGTCTTTGGACAAATTGCTTTGTTCACAAACTTCATTTTTGAGAAAAATCACACCACTTCTGGTGAAATGTAAGAAATGTATTTCATAAAAGGTTAAGTACTTTAATTTTACAAATGATAAAGGAAGTCATTAGAGCTAAAAACAATACACGCTTCAAAATGTTCATTCCATTTTACAAGTCATATGATCGTAGTCAGCTGACAAACAATAAAGACAAAAATTCTCTCAATAATAACAGTTTATAGCCATACAAAATACATAACATTTATTTATAAAACTCTCACCACTTGGCAGAATGCAATTTAAAAGCACTGATACTAGAAAATATCTTGTTTAAACCTGGGGAGATGTGCAGCATTCATTCTGAACTGCAAATAGGCAAATAGGGTTTGTATTGTTAATGTCAGTTCTGATGAAGTTCATCATTATTTGTAGGATAAAAGTGTGTAACCTTTGTATTAAATATTTTTGTTACTGTTCTATATGGATGGTATAATTTTTTTCTCATTGCTTTGTTATTTGTTTGTTTGGGCAACTACCAAAGTCATATATTTTGTTTTAGAATTGTAATTTTTGGAAGTATTCAACAAATTCTGATTAGACAAAGATGATCTGTTGTGCACTTTTATCTTCCTATTCATTTTCATTTCACTGCTGTTGGACTCACTTTTAGTGGGTGTCTTTGCATGAGATTCTTTCCCTATACGACACCTGCAAAATCTATATAGGTTCATAGGTATCTGCCTGAGGGCATTTATAAGCCTAGCCAGAGTGTGCCGGCTTTCGCCGTCCCATTAATTAATTAACTGAGCATCTGTCAAGCAAAGCCAATGAAGTGATCCCAGGGGTATACTTTCTGTTAACCATCCACTCGTCGAGGCTTCTCTTGAAGAGTGTTAGTGAGGGGCTCTGCCTAATGTAGTTAGCAATTTTGTTCCAAAGCATGGGGAGTCTCTGTGACAGGAATCTATCCCTCCAGCATGTTCTATTTATTGTTGTGGTGAGGTTTAGCTCACTAGAGCACGTGGCTCGCAGTGACTTGGATTTCTTTAGGTGGAGCATGTCCATCAATTCTGAGTTGGACATGGCTTTGTAAGTCAGGCTAAGATCACCTCTGAGTAAGCGATATGCCACTGAGTACAGACGGAGTTTTTTCAGTCGGGCTGCATAGGACATATGTTTGAGGCCAGTAATCATCTTGGTGAGGTGCTTTTGTGGTCTTCCAAGCTGTTGGAAGTGTCTTGTGAGGTACATCCCAAATGGGGCATTGTAGTCTATGATGGGTCTGATGAGTGACAAGTAGAGAGGCACTATAACCTCTTTATTTCTAGATGCGAACCCCTTAGTAATTAGATGGGTGACATAGAAGGATTTCCTAACTACTTTGGCAATATGATTGTCAAAGGAGAGATTACTATCTACCTGGGTCCCCAGATCTCTTATTACCTCTTCTGTATTAAGGGGGCTGTCGCCTATGTGGTAATTTGTGGGTGTTTTGTTTTTCCCAAATGGGATGACTATGCATATTTTGGCATTTAGCTTGAGGCCATGACTTTGACACCAGGTGTCTGTCTCAGTAAGGCCTTTTTGGAGGATGTCTGTGTCAGCCGGAAAGTCAATTATGGCTCCCAGTTTGCAGTCATTGGTGAACTTGGTTAGCCATAGTCCTCCTGTGTTTGCCTGTACTTCTGAGAAATATATGCCGAACAGTAGGGGTCCCAGAACTGAGCCTTTCGGGACACCACTTGTGACTGGTTTAGAGTCAGACCTGGAGCTCGCTATTCTTACCGTGTGAGTTCTATCTGTAAGCCAGTTGGCAACCCATCTTGTGACATAGGGGTTTATGTTCAGGCTGGTGAGTTTTTCTATAATACCCAAGTGAGGAATGGTGTCAAACGCCTTGGCGAGATCAAGGTAGGCTGTGTAAACCACCTTTCCCTCATCTATGGCCTTGGTAACTGTCTCAAAGAGGTCAACCAGGTTTAGTAGGCATGATCTGCCCTTAACAAAGCCGAACTGGGTCGGGTCAAGTGTTTGGAGGTTCCCAATGTCTTTGTTAATAAGTTCCATGATGATGCACTCCATAGCCTTGCAGACCAGGCTAGTCAGGCTTATGGGGTGATAGTTACCAGGGTCAGTTGTGGCCCCTCCTTTGTGGAGTGGAATAACCATTGCTGTGCGCCATTCTATGGGCACGTAGTCTGTGGAGAGGCTGAGGTTGAACAGCGTGTTTAGGTGGGGGGGGTTAGTTTGTTCTGTAGTTCATGCAAGACACAGCCTGGGGCACCATCTGGACCCATTGATGCTGTGTTTTTGGCTTCTGAAAGGACTGTTTTCACCTGTGCTTCTGTGATTTCCGGGACAGTACACTTTTCCGGTATTGTTGTGGGCCCTTTTGAAGGTGAGAGGGATGTGAAGTTTGCACTGAAGCTATCTGCCAGTATGTTGGCAATATCAGTAGGTTCAGTATATTTTGTGCTATTTTGCACTATCTCAGAGCATATCTGCGAGTTGCCACTTAGATTCTTGACATAGCTAAAGAAGGCTTTGTGGTTATCTTTTGAATCCTTGGCTATTTTTCTTTTGAAGTTAGCCTTGGATGATTTTATGAGGGACCTTAGTTTCTTACTGATACTGATCAGGGATGTCTTTCCTTCTTGGGATTTGCTTTTTTTCTGAACTAGTTTTTGCCTTTTGTTGTATAACCTGTTTATGGCAGGGGACCACCTGACTGGTTTCCTTCTCTTAGGGGAGTCAGTCTTGGTTTTGCTAGGGATGGCATGATCCACGCATCCTTGTAGGTGCTCATAGAGTGCAATTGTAAAGGATTCTGCATCTTGGGCAGTGTTTTCGTTTAGCGTGGGGGCTGTGAAACTTACCACCTCTGCCTTAAGTAAGGTGAAGTTTGCTTTAGAAAAGTTTTTCACTATGGTTTCCTTGGTTGGGGGTGGTGGTGGGGTGTGGACATCCAGGGTGATTAGTTTATGGTCTGATCTAACCAGTGACGGGTTGACCTCCAGTACGGAGCACCTGTCGCCCATGTTGGTGATGACCAGGTCCAATATGTTGTGGCCTCTGGTAGGGGAGTTTACCAGCTGATCCAGGGCATTTGAGTTGATAAATTCCAGGAAGCGCTGAGCCTGGGTGTTTGTACTCAAGTAGTTTTCCCAGTTAATGGTAGGGTAATTGAAATCTCCCAAGATCAGGGTGTTCAGTAGGACCTTCATGTTTTCCAATGTCTCCAGAAAGGCAGAGTGGTGGTCCTGGGTCATAGAGTGTGATCTGCAGCAGGCCACAATTTGCATTGCAGATTTGCCCGATGTTAGTTGCACATGGATGATCTCAGAGGTATCATGCTGCACCACTAACCTGGAGGTGTGGGTATCCTTGATGAATATGGATACACCCCCTCCTTTTGTGTTTCGGTCTGTATTCTGTGGCCGAAATGTGTGGAATGAGTTGTAGCCCAGTAGTGCTGGAGTGCTCTCTGGAGCCTTGAACCAGGTTTCAGTTACTGTACAGATGTCAACGTTCTCCATACTTAGGAGTGCTTTGAGCGCATGCATTTTGAAATTTAAACTCCTGGTGTTGAGTAGCATAACCCTCGATTTTTTACTTGTGGTGTTTACGGAGGTGGGTTTGAATTTTGAGCCTTGCCTAAAAAAGGCACTATGGGGGCAGCAAGAGCCTTGGCCAGTATTCGAAAGCCAAGGGGTGACAGGTGCAAGCCATCTCTTGTGAAGCAACGTGGCTTGTCAAGCATGTCATCCCAGGCTGACAGACACTGGATCCCCTTTGAATGACACAAGAAGCATAGCCAATTGTTGAAATCGATCATTTTTTCTTTATACTGAGGTATCATTCTTGGTGAGGGCAGGATGCTACTCAGGGTCAGGGTCATACCCGCCTGGGCTACATGATCATAGAACTCTTCCATGTCTCTTTTCATGTAGTCCAAGAAGGTACGGCTCAGGTCATTCACACCAACATGAACAATGGCAGAGACATATTTGTACTTGTTCTGGAGTGACCTGAGTGCTTGTGTTATGTGGCGGATTCTGGCTCCTGACAGGCAGCTAACAGTAACCTTCTCCTTGTCCAGCCTAGTGAGTGGGGCATCAGTGTGCCGGACTATTGAGTCACCTATTACTAGTGTGTTAGGTATGTTATTTCACCTTAAGGGGTGTGATTTTGTGGCACATTGATTTTGTGTTTTATGTGTTGTCTGGTTTGTGACGGGAGGTGTAGGTTTTGTGGGTGCCTGCTTTGGAGTTCTCTGATGCTTTTGCAGGTTTTTATTTAGAGCCTCCGAGTATGATTTTGTGTATTTATGTGTATTTTTTGCCAGTGCTGGTTTAGTAGGTCTATGTGAGGCTGGAGGTGTGGTGCAAATGTTAACCTTCTCTTCATGACTGTCTGTTCCAGTCTTGGGTGGAGATACCTTAGCCTCCAGTTTGGCTGTATAATTGCATCTCTTACATATGTTAGTGTTTTGTGGTAGGAGGAGAGGGCTATCTGTGTACATGAGGCAGTTGTAACATTGCCTCAGGATACCCAGATTCACCAGCTGGACTGGAGAGTACACCTGAAGTTGCCCTTTGGTCATGCCTGAATAGTAGGGTGAGCTGCTTAGTCGCTTGGTTGGTGAGGGGTGGATAAAGAGCCTTGCCATGCTGGGCAGTCAAGTGTTGGGGTATATTAGTGCTTGCTATTAGGTCTGAGCTAGTGTTGGACTGTAGGATGCTTTTTGAGTGCTTAGGTTGAGAGTTAGACTAGTTTCAAGTGAAAAACCTGAAGAGGAGACTTAGTGGAGCCAGGAATAATTTAACCCTAGCTAACCGGTGCTGCCCGGTGCACAAAACCATGCAACGCGTTTTTTTTAAACTACTAACTTCTGGGCTGGATTCACTCCTCCAGGGACAGATGGCTGCTAAAAGTTCCCCTCTCTCACAGGTGAACAGAGAAACTTCCCTCTATCCAAGTAAGGTATGGGCAACTCAGAAACTTGTAACACAGCCCTGAATTCAGCACTAGCCTGAAAACTGGACTATACTAGCTTAGAAAGGCGGGAAACAAGAAATTTATTTATTTATTTTTTTTTGAAAAGATAAGGCAAAAACAGTAAAAAGTACACTTAAAACAGCTTTAAACAACTGCAAGCGATCAGAAAAGGCTATCACACTTTACTGTGTAGCCTACAACAATTAAACAATTTATTAAGTGCAGGCAGTCAAATAAGTACAATTTGTGAAAAAAAAAACCAAGCTTTTAAATCACAATAAGTGCTGGAAAATCAACGTTTAGGCGGAAAACAGTTTATTACAGCAAGAAAATACAGAAAACTGATACTCAATCACTCCAAAGTCTCTCTTTTAAGCTAGAAGGCTTATATCAGTTTAAGGCTTTCTAGTGCTTTCCAGTAGGTTAGTTACAGAAAAGATGGGAAACAAGCACAGAAAGTTGAAAGAGATGGACAACTTCCCGAATAGCATACCTCTCAACCTGGAAACATCAAAAATCTGGACAAGGCCCATGAAAAATAGGTACAAATCTGTACACTGATTAACGTAAAATTTGCATACATAATTGCATAACCCTGCCCACTCCAATGGAACTGTGGGATAGCAACTTTCAAACAAAAAAATGAAGAATAACACCAAAATATAGCACCAGAGTCCCCCTGCAGCCATTCCAATGTCCCATTACCTGGCTATTTCACCCCATTTACCATAAACACTAATGTGTGCATATTGTTGTACTTCTACAATGATTATTTGGATTTTATTTTTACATTTTATATCACCATGCACAAACACTAAGAGATATCTGCTAAACAAAGCAATACGGTCTCACAATGAAAATAGACTTGGCATTAAAACTTCTCTGCCCTTGAAACTCACATTCATTGAAACAGCATTGAAACCCACACCACATCCAAAGAAAATGCATCTGGCCAGTGGTGGATAAAAATTACCTCTGGGCTGTTTTCAAATCATAGGCCCCTTACACACAAAACAAGAAACATACATGCATTCTTTGATACACCTTCCTGACTTTATATATAATAGAATGACTGTAGCCCATAGGCATCTTGCACAGCTTCTCACACTTATTTTCAATTTTTTTTGGGGGGAGGGGGGACAAAAGGCCAAAAAACAGGGACACATTTTAAACATTGCTTGTATAATTTCACTGCCAAGTCTGGAACCCAGAACCATGTGCATTATAGTCAAAGCAACATACCACTAAGCCAAATCAGCAGTTTCCTGAAAGACAGGAAGACAGAAACTTAAATGGCTATCATTTAGTGAATTCAGTTCTCACTTCTCACCATAGCTATTAACCTCTTAGCACAAAAAAAACATGGACAAAGCCAATAATGGGGGATACAGAATTCAGTTCTCACTTCTCACCATAGCTCTCAACGTCTTGGCACAAAAAAACCTGGACAAAGCCAATAATGGGAGAACACAGCCCCAAAATAGGGGCAAATTTCAAATACTGACCTTATAAACTTAGAAAATTGCTAGAATAAAAGGTTTTGTGCTACCATTTATTTTCTGAAGAATGAAGTCTGAAATTCAAATGCTTGTCATTATTTAATGAATTCAATCCTTAAGTAATTTGCAACAAAAATCCTGAAAACCACAGATTTAATGAGGAACAGAACAAAAAATGAGGAATAAATTAACAAGTGGTGGTGGCTAGAGACTTTAGGCTCTTTTTACCTGTACCCAAAGTACAGGGTTTGAGCCCGAGTGCCTCTAGCCACCCGGTGTATTCAGATGGGGCATTTTCACAGAGACACACATACACATACACACACACGCTCTGCAATAAAATCAAGGCTAAACAGAAACACCGAACTCAGAAGCGCTAAAGAAAAACACAGGACCTCAGAAGCAACTACACACATACACACACACAAGCGCGCACACACACACACACACACACACACACACACACACACACACACACACACACACCTCTGCAATAGTAATAAAATCAAGGCTAAACAGAAACATCAGACCGCAGAAGCAACTCCGTGCAGCTTTCTACAATAAAATCAACACTAAACAGAAGAAACACCGGACCTCAGAAGCAACTCCACTTGGCTTAAGGTTAAACGCCGGTCCCGGACTGTTAAATAAATAACTCACTCTCAACACTCTCTGTGCTGGACTGTTCAGTGTTAAATAAATAACTCACTCTGTGCAAAACAGAAAGCACCTGCAGCATTAAACGCCGGACTGTTCAAAATGGAAAGCACTTGCAGCATTAAACGCCAGACTGTTCAAAACAGAAAACACCTGTCTTGCAGCGCCAGAAATGTCTGTTTAAACACCGGACCTCAGAACATCTCTGCAATAAAGCAAACTTAAGGCTTGAAAGCAACTATCAGAACATCTCTGCAATAAGTCCATAGCCAAAAAATGGCTTAAACAACTCTGTGCAGCTTAAGGCTAAAGAGAAAGCACCCGCAGGCAACATTAAATGCCAGACTGCTAATAATAACTCACTGTGCGGCAAATAGAGCAATCTCTGTTTAAACTCTGGACACCTCTGCAGTAAAAAAAAAAAAAAAAATCAAGGCTAAACAAACACCGGACCTCAGAACATCTCTGCAATAACTCCGTAGCCAGAAGCAACTCCATGCGGCTTAAGGCTAAACGCCGGTCCCAGACTGTTCAGTTAAATAAATAACTTAGCCAGTCCCGGACTGTTCAGTTAAATAATTATAAATCATTAAAATAATAACTTAATTTATAAGTTATTTAACTCACTCTCCATGCCAGACTGTTCAGTGTTAAATAAACAGAAAGCACTTGCAGCATTAAATGCAGGACTGTACAAAGCAGAAAGCAAGTGCTGCATTAAATGCTGGAGTTGGACTGTTAATAATAACTCAGTCTTGGGTGCAAATAAGCTCCAGGCTGTATAACATTTCTCATGTATGTTAGTTTTGTTTTAGGGAGAGGGAGGGCTCTGTGTGTATGAGGCGGTGTAACAAGACTTGAATAATTTAACCCTAGCTAACCGGTGCTGCCCGGCGCACAAAACCATGCAATGCTTTTTTTTTTAAACTACTAACTTCTGGGCTGGAATCACTCCTCCAAGGACAGATGGCTGCTAAAAGTTCCCCTCTCTCACAGGTAAACAGAGAAACCTCCCTCTATCCAAGTAAGGTATGGGCAACTCAGAAACTTGTAACACAGCCCTGAATTCAGCACTAGCCTGAAAACTGGACTATACTAGCTTAGAAATGTGGGAAACAAGAAATTTATTTATTTATTTATTTTGAAAAGATAAGGCAAAAACAGTAAAAAGTACACTTAAAACAGCTTTAAACAACTACAAGCAATCAGAAAAGGCTATCACACTTTAGTGTGTAGCCTACAACAGTTAAACAATTTATTTAAACAAAAAACAACTTTTTAAAAGTGCAGGCAGTCAAATAAGTACAATATGTGAAAATAAACAAGCTTTTAAATCACAATAAGTGCTGGAAAATCAGTGTTTAGGCGGATAACAGTTAATTACAGCAAGAAAATACAGAAAACTGATACTCAATCACTGAAACAAGTGCAGATGTGGTCTTTTAAACCAGAAAGTTGAAAGAGATGGACAACTTCCCGAATAGTCAATAAACTACAATTCCTGGGCCAAGAACCACTCCTCTTGTGGTAGACAGGCTACTTAGTACTTACCACTCCCACTGATAAGCTAGAAGGCTGCACTCCAACACAAAGGCTTGGGGGGCTCAGAAGCTTACAAACAGTATAACCTTAGAAATCCAGATCTGAGGGTCAATCCACTGATGCCAACTGAAAATGAACACAACTTGTGCAACAGTACACCTCTGACCAGATAACAAAGCATTTCCCCATGCCTTAGTTGTAAGTCCACCCAAACATTATCCTAAATAAACTGAACTCCAAGCAGTTATAGTCACCCCACCATCAAAACCATAGACCAGACTTCCCCACAGCTTCTGAAGCCGGCCTGATAGACATGAGTACCATGAGACAGTGTGTGAAACTATTACTCAAACAGCATAACACAGTGTGTGAAAATGCACACACACGTGCACACACACACACACACACACACACACACACACACACACACACACACACACACACACACACACACACACACACATTTGTGTTTTGTGTGTGTGTGTGTGTGTGTGTGTGTGTGTGTATGTATATATATATATATATATATATATATATATATATATATATATATATATATATATATATATATATATATATATATATATATAGGTCTACTTTACATGACTGAAAACTCAAAATACTGAATTTCATTTGACTGAGACCACAATACCTTGTTGTGTCTTTTGGCTTTTCCCGGTTAGGGGTCACCACAGCAGAACTCTGGTCCGCTAATGATTGGTAGTTGATTTTTACGTGCTGAGTTACCAGCCCTGATGCACAACCTTCAATGAAGGTACGCCCATTCACGTACGTCTCCACGCAGAAGACGCTCTAGCTGAGAATCGAACCGGACAGCATCTTACTGTGAGGCGACAACGCTAATTTTCAAAATACTGAAAACTCATTTGACTGAGTCTCATTTTACTGAAAGCTTACAATGCTGAATTTCAAAATACTGAATTTTAAACTACTAATATATTAACAGGCACTACAGCCCCTACAGATTTAAGATCCTTTTCTATTGGAATCATGGTGCCTTGATGCCTCTGGTAATATAATTGACTTCTTAAACTGTTTTTTAATGAAACATTAGGTGTGTTACCAGTGTAGCAATTGTCTCATGTTTACCAACACCCATTTAATCCTTAAAGAAACAAGTGCAATATGCGAGAGGAGTGCTTAGACACTGACACTGCAGGCTAGACTCTCATATACAACTGTACACCAGGTTGTCAAAACCACACACACACAACTACTTCACATAGCACACAACACACACATAGACTAATGTATGCTGAGGTACTTAAAAGCAATCTTCCTAAACAACAAAGATAACCTAGATTGCCTGTTGCCAAAGCTATGCCTCAGTAAGCCAAATAGCACAAGAAAAAGCAACACCTAACGCCAACACATGCAGTCACATTCAGTGGAGCCACAACACTAAGCCCCTAAGGCAAGCAAACACACTTTCTACTGCTCTCATCATAGAGGACTCCAGTGTAAGACATACTGATCCCCCTCGAACCAGGCTGAACAAGGAGAAGTTAATGGTTAGTTGCTTATCTTGATCCACGATCCACCATATCATGCACACACTCAAGTCATTGCACCACAGGTACCAGAATGATTCCACCATAATCCACATAGATGTAAATAGCCTGAGACATATCTCCCTGGCCTACATGAAGAGAGACATCACGGAGCTCTCAGACTATGTATCTCAGGCTGGTGTGAGCCTGGCACTCAGCAGCATATTACCATCATCAAGAATGATGCTACAATATGAGCAAAAGATATTTAATTTTAACAATTAGCTATTTTTTGATGTCATTCTAAAGGGATCCACTATTTGTCAGCTTGGGAGGGTGTGTTTAACTGACCACATGTCTTTGCCAAGGAGAGTCTGCACATGCCCCCCCCCCCCAGACTTTCAAATATGGGCTAAAATTTCATCCATTCCCCATAGTGCTTTTTTTAGAAAATGCCAAACTGACAAACCTAATAGGCAAAGGACAATGCCAAGGCCTTCTTCAGCTATGTCAGGAATCTTAAATGTAATACTCAACAGTGTGCAGAACTGGTAGCAAACGGTACAACCTTCATTGACCAGGGTAATACAGCAAATCTACTGGCTGATAAAATTATATCTTAACTTCTTTCCCCCTTTCCCCTCACTACCTCCAATGAAATCCTTTCTAGCATATCCCCTCAGCTATCAACAGGGAACAGGGCCTGGAGGAGCTCACTAAGGCCAAAACACTTCTTCAGTGGGTTCTGGCAATAGTCCTGGTTGCCTCCTAAATAGACTAAAACATGGCTTAGCCGGACCCCTTCAGGCACTCTTCAAGTACAGATCAGCAAACTTAAACTAGAAACTCAAAGACAAAGTCCACGGCAGCAGATGCAGGACAGCAACTAAATCTTTTAACTCAAAGAGCACTTTATTTGCATAAAAATAATAAAACAGGTTGATAAAATAAGTTGAATAGCAGCAATAAATCAAATGCTTTTGTCTCTGTTCATTCAGAGACTTTTTCAAGGCAAAGCAACACAGTCAACAGTCCTTTTTTTTAAATAGTAAAAGACAACCCCCTAATTACTCTCCACCAATAAATCGCATTCATCAATTAGAATCTCATAAATTATTCAGCAGCTGGATAATTATTTTTTTAAAGGTATAGAAACTGTATAAAAGATAAATAACACTTTCATTGTAAACCATAAAATGCATAATATGTTGTAATAAAAACATTCACCATCCAAACATTTAAAATAAACTGTATGAATATGTATATACACATACACACTTCTCTTTTTATCTATTTATCTATCTAGTGCCTTCAGTTTGAGAAAACACGCTAAAGACAGGGCATCATTTATAACTGGCCAACTTGTACCTGAAATGCCTAGCATACTACATTGGAAAAACTGAAAGGAAGCTTAAATGTAGAATTTATGAACACCTTAGAGATATAAGGTTGAAAAAAGAGACAGATGCCCTTGCAAAACACTGTAATGATTTCCCTGACCATACTTTTAAGTTTATGATTCTTGATGGACTTGAAATTGACCCAAGGGGTGGCCCATGGACACTACAATTAGAAAAACAGGAGGCTATATGGCAAATTAGAATGAATGCAACAAGTTGGCTAGGTATAAATGATGCCCTGTCTTTAGTGTGTTTTCTCAAATTGAAGGCACTAGATAGATAAATAGATGGGCAGCTGCGGTGGTGCAGCGGTTAGCATTGCCGCCTAACAGCAAGAGGTTCTCCAGTTCGATCCTCAGCTGGGGTGCCTTCTGTGCAGAGTCTGCATGCCCTCCCTGTGGTCATGTGGGTTTCCTCTGGCTGCTCCAGTTTCCTACCAAAGACATGCTGTAGGTGGATTGGACACTCTAAATTGGCCCTAGGTATGAGTGTGTGCATGTGTGTGCCTTCTGTGGAACGTTGGGTGCTGAGCTGGCAACTTGACATCGTAAAACTCCACTGCCAATCATGAGCAGACAGGTGATTCACTGTGGCGACCCCTGACCAGGAAAAGAAGAAGATAGATAAAAAGAGAAGTGTATATGGTGAAGATTCTTATTACAACATATTATGCATTTTATGGTTTACAATGAGAGTGTTATTTATCTTTTATACAGTTTCTATACCTTTAAAAAAGAATTATCCACCTGTTGAATGAGATTCTAATTGATGAATGTAATTTATTGGTGGAGAGTAATTAGGGGCTTGTTTTTTCCTATTTTAAAAAAGGGAATGTTGACTGTGTGCTTTATCTTGAAAAAGTCTCTGAATGAATGGAGATGAAAGCACTTGATTTATTGCTGATTTATTGCTGCTGTTCAACTTATTTTATCAACCTATTGTATTTTTTTTTCTGCAAATAAAGTGCTCTTTGAGTTAAAAGATTTGGCTGCTGTCCTGCATCTGCTGCCATGGACACTGTTCAAGTACAGCCTCAAAAAAGAGTACATACCAGGTGAATGGAGGGCTGCATAGGTCATCCCTCTTCATAAGTATAGACCATAACAGCCTACACTGAATTGCTCTCAGAAACTCTGTACAGTCATGTCAATAGCTGCATCAAAGCTGTTTTACATAGGATACACAGCAAAATGAATACCATTATTGCAAAAATCAGGAAGGGTAATTCACATTAAGATAAAATCTCCCTCATCAAACTAAATAGGCAGCTAAGAGGGCTGTTTTGGAGCATGCCCTGATTGCACTCAATAAAGCCAAGAACACAGCCTCACTGGGCTCACTCCTGAACAGTCAAAAATGTGACTATCAGGACCCATGGAGTAACTTTAACTATAGCCTTGAAACAAGCGTTCTGTTATGAGAATGGAGGACTGCAATGGTCCTCCCCATTCCTAAAGGAGGACCTTCAACAGATCCTGGAAACTGCAGACACATTAGTCTGGATAGTTTTATTTGCAAAGTCACAGAAAGAATTACCAAGTAAATTATCAGTAAGGACATAGGTGGTATCCAGACACTGGAACCATCCCAGTTTGGCTTTGTCAAAGGAAGGTGAGCCTGGTGGACTTCTTTTGAAAAGGTTACTAAGGCAATGGATGAGGGGAAAGCAGTACATACTGCCTTCTTAGATCTCGCTAAAGCATTTGATACAATACCCCACTGGACATGTTAACAAACTTATAGAACTAGGCATAAATCCCTTTATAACATGCTGGATAGTCAAAGATAGTGCCCAATCGGTTGGGATCAGTGAGGCCACCTCCTCAAAGAGGCTGGTCACCATTGGAATCCCTCAGGGCTCTGTGCTGGACCCACTCCTTTTTGACATCTATTTCTCAAAGGTCAAAGCCAATGTTTCTGGCTGACCAAGTTCACAGACGATTGCAAACTCTGAGCAGTCATGGAATCCCCCCAAGTTGAAAAACCTTTCAGGAAGGGCTAAGACACACAAATGTTTGGTGCCATGGCTTAAAACACAATTCCAAGAAATGCATTATAGTAAATTTTGGGAAGTTGACCACCCAAGGTAATTATCTCATCAGTAAAACACCCCTACATGTTGATTCAGTAATCAAGGATTTGTGAATTCATGCAGAGTAACCTATCCTTCAACCATCAGTCCATGTTATTAAGAAAACCCTTCTATGTTGCTGAACTTATAAGTAAAGGCATGGCAACTAAGTCCAGAGAGGTCATCATACCACTATAGCTGGCCCTCATCAAGCTCATTATAGAGTATAATGTACCATTCCATATGTACTTGACCAGATACATGCAGGAAATGGAACATCCACAAAGGTTCCTTACAAAAAAATTACAGAGAGTGAACACAATGTCTTATGCTGATCACCTCAAATCCCTGTCTTTTTACTCAGCATCATACAGGCGTCTGAGAGGTGATCTTTGCCTAGTGTAAAAGGCATTCCTGGACTTTGCTTTGATGAACCTTTTGTACATCCACAAAACAATCAGAAAACAGAACTTCTAGATCAAAGACCTCAGTTTTTCTTGTGACATAAATAGGATATGCCAGAAACTTCCCATCTGGGATAGACTTCCATTGAAGTGCAGCACAGTTCTTCCCTAACCTTATTTAAGTACAACTTGAGACAATGGATGAGTAATCACAACTTCACCCCTGGTCTGCTGACCATGAATCTGATGAACAGAAGCAGTCAGTAAATCATCCCCTATATAAGTCGAATTTATGGATCACATTTGTGTTGCATGGCTAGGCTTATATTGGCTCTAGTGGTTGTTAGTTTTGTATATACCTGTGAACCTGCAAAGATAAATGTAGGGGGGGTGGATGCTACTCTAATGAAAACAAGAATTCCTCTCACAAGTTTTTTTTACAAACTTTTGTACTGAGTTTACCCTTATTATTTTTAAAAATACTTACACTTAAAAATTAGTTTCAACACTTGAATTCATATCATATTTCAGGAAACTCGTAACAAGAATATAAAAACATTATTTTCCAAAGCTAATTCAAGCAGAGTACAGATTAAATTAATTTTAATGTGGCTGTACTCAGTATAATTTCTCAGGGACCCTCTAATAAATTCAATACCTTCCTGATTAGGTATACTAACACACAAAGACTGCCATTTCCAAAGTTATGAAACAGTAATCCCTTATTATATTTTATAATTCTGTTCAAAAATATCTGCCAAGAACTGTTTAGTATCTCTCAAAATCACATCATCAGAACTAATGAGGGACTTCAGTGTTTTCTCTAGAAATATACTGACAGGTTCAGTTATCCATCCTCTGTCAGACACTACAGGTCTTATAAGTGGTTTCTGCACATTATTATAGATTTTTGTTAAACATACAAACTAGGAATCATGGATATAGCCACAGAAAGATAATCAAATAATTCATCATAAAGTGTACTATTAATCAAAAGTTCATGAATATGTGATTTAAATCTATTAACTAATTTAACAATATCATATTGTATAACAGAAACATATGCATCTTTACTAGATAACATATCTCAAACATATAAGTATTGTAGTCAGTAGTATTAAACACAACTATGCTCCCATCTTTATCTGATGGTTATTGACTATTTTAGTATTTAATTTAAGTTCATTTAAAGCAAGTTTTGTCTTCTTTTGTTAAGTTGAAAAACTTACTTTTGTTGTTACTTAAACAAAAATACTGTCAAAGCACCAAAATGTGTGAGAATGATATCAGAGTATTGTTTGGAAGTAACAACAAAACCTCACAAACCATGCAAACACCTGGATAACCAGGCTGAAATGACGAAACGACTCACAGAGATGGTGTATAAAATCTTTACTACTCCTTCCCGATACTTTGGCTCAACAGCCTTTCAAAGAAATAATTTTTGCACCAAATGCAACAACTTTAAATACAGGTTGAGAGGCTAATTAACACATCATCATTCAATTTCAAATAGTATTAAGAATTAAACACTGCACATTAACCCTTTCTAAGAAGTATACACATACAACCCCTAATGTGCAAAATGCAACAAATACAAAAGATGACTGATAAATAAAAGTATAAAACACCCAAGATATATGAAGTCTGTGCACACACATGAATTACAAACACACCAATGATTAATATCTCTGCAATATAATTCTGTGACCTTATTAGAGATGAATAAAAACATTTATAATGAAATAAAGACATAGTTACATGTTAGTAAGGCTGATAACTGTTCTTAACACATACCCTCAAGATACTGAAATATCAAAGACACATTCAACTATGTAGACATCACCCTGAAATACATTTCATAACTTAATTTAATATTAACTAAAATGTATTATAATTTATATGAAAATGTTCTATATTAGCAAGCATTAATATTAAATTCCTGATTTAAACCCTTAGGAAATAATGTACCAAAGCTAATAATAAACTTTGTCTCTAACTTTAATAACCCAGTGAGAAACTCCTCACCTTGTTTATTGAGAGGTTTGGCCAAAATGCTAAAAAATAAACTAATATCAGACCCAGCATGAGCTACCTGAAAATGATGTGCCACCGGATTTTCAACCCTGCCATGTTTAATATCACCCAAGTGTTCCATGATACGTTTTTTTGCCATTCTCTTAGTTTGTTCTATGTACCACCTTGTGAGTTTACACCTAAAATCTATGATATAAACAACCCCACAGGACTGGCAATTGAACAAATCCATGGCCTTGAACTTTTTACCATTTATATAAATTCCATCTAAATTTCAAACTCTACTGCATACTTTACAATGTCCACAAGAATAACAACCTGTTTGTCCCCAACTTCCTTTAACTTTCTTCATATTTAGTAGTTCCTTCAAATTTGAAAATCTACTATATGAGAACATTATTCTTTTTGGGAATAAACCTGCCAGGCTAGGTTCATTAGCAACCATAGGCCAAAACCTCTCTACAACCATCTTTAAATTCTTAGAAAAGGGGGAATACTTGGAAACAAAGAATATTTTCTCCTCACTATCTTCATTAAACACATCTTTAAATTTTACCCTAAAACCACCTTGTGTATTATTAAAAGAACTGCATGTCACTGATGATGAATTCCCAAATCTCTTTGCTTTGTCAAGAACACGTGGAGCATAACCTCTCTCCAACAGTTTATGTCTGACCTTCAGAAATTCCTCTTTCACAGTATGCTTATCACAAGTATTATTGAAAATACGGTTGTACTCACCAAAAGGGAGTGAAGCCAATAAATGGGGGGTGCATGCTACCAGCTAATAAAAAAACTGTTAACAGCTGTCTCTTTACTAAAGGGCCTGAAAGATATTTCTCCATCATCTGTCACAAAAAACTCTAAATCAAGAAATTGAATCCTTTCCCTATAAATTTTGTATGTGAATTCCAACCCAAAATTATTGTTGTTATTTAAGGTGTCCAGGAACACATGAAACTCTGAAGTATTACCCCTACATATAAAAATTAAATCATCTATATATGTTTTGTAAATAATAACATGACGTCTAAAAAATTCAGCACTGTAAACAAACAGATTTTCAAAATGATTCATAAAAATGATGGCATAGGAAGGGGCATATGAAGCACCCATCACAGTGCCTTCCTTTTGTAAAAAATACTGTTTGTTAAACTTGAAACAATTGTGTGTTAAAGAAAATTCCAATAGTTGTAATATAAAAGTTGTATGTGGACCCTCCCCCATTAACTTGCCAACTGCTTTCAAAGCCCAAACATTTTAATGCTCATATAAAGAGCTTTCACATCCACACTTGCCCAGTAGTATTCAGTATTCCACTCCATTCCTCTTATCAGGTCACATAAATCTTTGCCATTTTTGATGTGAGATATAACTTTACTCAAATATACCTTCAACTAATGATCCAAAACAAATACCCACATTCTGCAAAACAGACCTATTGGCCTACCCGGTGGGTTACTTAAGCATTTGTGAATCTTGGGGATAATGAAGAAATTGGCATCTCTAGGGTTCCTCACATACAGTTTCGTAACATCAGTTGGGGTGAAAAATCCCAACCTCTCACCACTTTCCAAACATTCCAATAATTCACCATTAAAAGCTAAGATAACATCTCCTGACACCATAGTATAAACAGATTGATCCCTCAACAATTCTTCCACCATAGCGTTATATTTTACTCTAGGTAAAATCACTCAATTCCCACCTTTGTCAGTGTGAGTATAAACACATTTATCATTCATATCTCTTAGATAATTTAAAGCTAACCACTCATTTTTATTCAAATTATATCTTATATATCTTTGCCTAAATTTTTTATATTCCAGTTCTATTTCTCTATACAAAAACACTTTCAAATCGATGTAGCATTGCTGAAAATTTAGGTGGAAAAAAAACACTACGGTGAGGGACTTGTGGAACTCTTAACCTACCATAACCTGTACAAAAACCCCTGTCATGGCTGACAGTATTGACCTATACTTCCCCCTCAAGTGAATCAACCAAAAGGTCACAAAATGCATTGGCATGTAAAGAAACATTAAGAAGTGAGTCATCAGAGAAAATACTTAAATTATCAACATCATTTACATCACTGACCCCAGCATTGTCATTGGCTTTTAATGCACAGTTTTGAAAAAACACATTTAAATGCTATTTTCTACAAAAACTACTTGCTTCCAAAATGATATCAGCTAAACTTGGAAAAAACATTGGAACAAATGTTGTTCCCTTCAATAACAATGCTTCTACATCATCATCATTTAACATTAAGTCAGAGAGATTAATGATTTTTAAATCCATTCGGTTGCCCTGGATGTATTCATCCACCACATACCTGGGTGAAATACATGCCTCTGTATTAACATTACAGAGTCACAAACTGAGTCAATAAAACTACCATTTGTTCTTCCTTCTTCTGTTGGTGCCTCCACTGCCATATGAATTTGTTCCCTGACATTTCCGACCACAAGTTTTAACCTGTTGTGCCGAAGAAGATCGTTCTTCTACAGTGCCTTCAGTTGAGATGACTTCTTCAAACAACACATTCTTTTTGCCACTAGATGCCACCTTGGCTGAAGAAGCTGAGGAATCTCGCGACAAATGGGATTTGCTTCCATTACAACACTCTTGGATCTTCCCCTTCTTGTTTTGCATTGCCATGAGAAAATGGTGCCAGTTTTGTAATCCTTAATGTCACACTCTAATTTCCCCTTCTTTTGTATAATCACTGCCTCCTCCACCTTGCTGACACAGCCCTAAATTTCTTTAATTCTGCTGTTGAAAGATATAACAGGAACAAATTTGCTTAAACGTTCCTGTAATTGCAAAATCTCCTCCTGCACTTTAGCGCATTGTCTCACATTTGTCTTGATCAGCACTTTCAGCCAACCCACAGTACATGTTAAAGCAATACGCTACCATTACTCAAATAAGTCAGTCTCCTCATCAGTGAAATCGGAAGAAGGTAACCGATTTATTCTAAGACCCCTAGGGGTCAAATCCAAACTTAAATATTTCTCCAATAGACCAGTGTCATAAAATAAGGTTACCTCCTTGTTAAAAAGCTGTTCCGAAAGCAAGAAATCTCCCTCATGTGAGTCCAGCTCCCCCAAGGACCAGAGATCATTTAAAGCTGCTCTGGCATCCCTTTCCTTCCATATTTCTGCCAACGAAGCAGGGCCAGAAATGGAAGTAGATTCAGCCTGGGTTCCAGCCATAATGAGCCAGCTAATGCAGCTCAAGCCCAAATAGACAAACACTGTCAAAGCACCAAGACCTCACAAACCATGCAAAAAACTGGATAACCAAGCTGAAATGATGAAACAACTCACAGAGATGGTGTATAAAATCTTTACTACTGCTTACCGGTACCTCGGCTCAACAACCTATCTTGGGTGTTTTGTACTTATATTTATCAATCATCTTTTGTATTTTTTGCATTTTGCACATTGGGGGTTGTATGTGTATACTTCTTAGAAAGGGTTAATGTGCAGTGTTTAATTTTTAATACTATTTGAAATTGAATGATGATGTCTTAATTAGCCTCTCAACCTGTATTTAAAGTTGTTGCATTTGGTGCAAAAATTATTCCTTTGAAAGGCTGTTGAGCTGAGGTACCGGGAAGCACTAGTAAAGATTTTATACACCATCTCTGTGAGTCATTTCTTCATTTCAGCCTGGTTATCCAGTTTTTTGCATGGTTTGTGACGTTTTGTTGTTACTTCCAAACAATACTCTGATATCATTCTCACACATTTGCATAAATGCTTCAGTGAGGAGGGGCTTTAATAAGTGCAAACAAGTTCAGTTGTTTAAAAATAGCTTGACTAATATAATGTGCAAAAATAAGCTTAAGATTTACATTGCTTATAAAAAAAATGTAACTTAGTGTTATTAACCAAGTTCAAATTACTTGATGGAATAAATGATATGCCCTTGGATAATAATTTTACATGTGTTTCAGTCAAATGAAAAGATGGTAAAGCACAAATATTTTCTTTCTGTTCCTGGACATACTTCTCTTTGTTACAGTTCACTGCACTGAGCACATGCATCTCCCTTGATTCTTTCATCATCCTTAGTCTCTGCTGGATGTCCTGGAAGATGATTGTTATAAAGGGAAACAGCCTGTAGGATCCGATAGTGATGGAAACTGCTATTCATCTTCAGAATTCAAGGCAGCCTCTCCTAGAGAATGTGTTTGACTAATAACTTCAGCACCATTATTCTCTCTGTTGTTACACTGTTGCATAGTAGGTTTCCCTTCTTCTAGCCAATAAAAAAGCTTCCCCTTTCTTAAAGTCA
This sequence comes from Protopterus annectens, assembly GCF_019279795.1. Classification (NCBI taxonomy): domain Eukaryota; kingdom Metazoa; phylum Chordata; order Ceratodontiformes; family Protopteridae; genus Protopterus; species Protopterus annectens. The sequence goes on from NC_056735.1 coordinate 1,399,312,167, forward strand.
TGACTGTCTTCATTAAGTTTTCTTTTTTGGTGGCAATAGTCCTTCATTCTTGGATAGGGACATTGTCCATATCTTCAAAATTCTTGAGAATTTATCACAGCTTTTAATTTTACTACCCAGTTCTTGTATATATTTAAGTAGTTTTGATGATTCTATATCACTGCAAAACTATAACATGTAGTTAGTGTTCCACTTTAAATTCAGCCACTGCCACTTCTTTAATAACTCAGAGTGTTGGTACTTATAAGTTGGCATTTTCAAAATTCAGAGACCTTCAAGCACAATGATTTTCTAAATAAATGTCAAAAGTAAGCTGTTGCCATTCTAGTATATATATATATATATATATATATATATATATATATATATATATATATGTGTGTGTGTGTGTATGTATATATATATATATATATTTTAGTAATTTATTCTCAAGTTCTTTTATAGGTAAATCAATATTTTCACTTAGTTTAGGAGTTGTTATATTGATATGGGTGTTAATGACTTGAAATGTACCTTGCTGGAATTTATGAGGAGAGACATGTTGGGACTCTGAGACTATGTGTCCAAGACAGGTATGAGCCCAGCATTGAGCAGCATTCTACCTTCTCCAAGGATGATGCCACAACAGGAGCAAAAAATAATTGACTTCAATAATTGGCTTAATTTTTGGTGTCTTTCCAAGGCTGTCCAATATTTATCAGCCTGGGATGATATGACTGATAGACCAGGTTGCTTCATCAGGAATAGCATGCATCTGTCCAGTCTATGGTTTTGATTATTTGCAAACACATTGTCCAACCCCATAATTCCTATTTTAGACAATGCTAACCTGATAAACCTTCCAACATAATGAAGCAAGCAAAGGAAAATATGAAGGTGTTGCTGATTGATGCTAGAAACTAAAGAAGAAACATCCCTTCAAGCTGTTCTCACCATGGAGGATATAAATGTCTGTGTAGTGATTGAGGCATGGTTTACAAGAAGAGCACTCTGGCTGCACATGGTCATAATGCCTTAAACATGTTTAGGTCAGCTAATATGCAGGTAGGGGAAAATTGTATAGCTGCTTCAATCTTCATTATGTAAAGACTCATATGAAGGCTGGTAAAGCAGCATGCTGCACTAGATCTTCTTGATATGCAAATAGCCACCAGAAAAACCCTGTGCCATATAGCAGCTAGCTATAGAACTCCCTCTATGCCCCAAGAAAGTCACAATGGCTATCTACAGGAACTAGAATCATTCAGTATTATCTCAAAACCATTTTCCTAGGTGATTTAAACTATCCAACTATAGACCGGGAAACCTACACTACCACTAGTGCACAAGTACAAAAATTCCTGGACTTTGTCAATACAAATGTCCTGGAACAATTAGTCAGAGTACCTATTAGGGGGAGTAACAGCTGGGATCTTGTCCTTACTAATATGGGAGCATCTTGCACCATCCCTTGAATATCTTCTTCACTTGTTAGCTCTGATCATAAAGCTGCCTTGCCATAAATAAAACTGAAACCAAAGATCCCTTCCACCCAATGCATCTTCAGAAAACTACCAAGTCCTAAGTGATACATTGGAAAGCTTCAAATCCCCAAAAAGCCACATTTACTGCACTTAATATGTTGAAATGTACACGACTACATGATACCAAAATGTAAACAGCTGCTTAGATGCAACTGTAACCTGTAGAAACAAGTACAGGGCACTCATCTCAAAAAAAAAATAGTTAACAAGCATTGCAATCAAAGGAAGAGAATTCTGATCAAAAGTAAGATGAGCAATTCTCAGAATGATAGAGCCCTCATCACTGAAGTAAACAAGCAACTCAGGAACTTAAAATCTACCAAAGCCAAGTCTGAGGCTAAAATGGCTACTCAAGCCAAAGACAAACACAAGGCCTTTTTTAATTGTTTTCATAGTCTCAGAAGCATGCTGAGTTGATTGTGACCAATGTTACCTACACTGAGCTTGAAGATATAGCAAACCTACTGTCTGATACAGAGCCGTATCATGGTCAAACATGGCAGGGTAATGGATTGAGGCCCACCCCCTACGTGACCCCCCCAAAACCATTCCAGAGTACCATTACTTTGCTATTTCTCCACAGTTACCATAAACACTGCTCAAACCTCTCAGTATACATACTGTTTTTTGCTTTACTTCTACATTGATTATTTGGTTTTAATTCTAATCTTATTTCAAAATTTGTAGCACAAACACTGATAGTCATTTGCTAAACAAAGCAACACAGTCTCACAATGAAAACAGATTTAGCATTAAAACATCTCTGCCCTTGAAACTCACTTTCATTCAAACAACATTGAAACCCACATTCAAAGAAAATGCATCTGGCTAGTGGCAGATAAAGTTTAACTTTGGGCTGTTTTTAAATCATATGCCTCTTGCCCACATTTTTAGGACCATGCATACATGCATGTGTTCTATGACTCCTCTTCCTGATTGTATTAAATTACATTCCCTGTATAATACAGCACCACTTGTTAGAGCATGTTTTAAATTTGTTGTTGTGAACATTTTTCCAGTAAGCAATGAAACAAAGTGCATGAACCAATAATGATAAAACTGTCCACTTCAGACTATTTCATCAATAAAAGTCTATTCAGACTTCAGTCATTAAAATCCACCAATATCAGTCAATATGCACAACCTCTACAGAAGTAAAAGTAATCTGAATAATTCCACATTAAATAGATATGTAGCTAACCAAGAGATTGCTGCTAGCAAACAACTTTATATTTCAGTGTTTCATCTACAAATTCAGTGTCTGCTGCTCTTGAAGAATAAATTGCCTATATAATATTAAAAATGGTAAGCTGGTAATTTTGCAATAGGGAATGGATGGCAAACTGACAACAGGTTCATATGTACTAGGTATCTCCTCCAAAGGAGCACATACTCAGGACTGTACCCCACCACCTCCCTTAATGTACAACACAGTATCAGCAATCCATCTGCATGGTGTGTTAGTAGAACCCACAGCCACCTGCATCAAAAGGAAGCATGCTGCCTGTTGTGCTACTAACCATACTTTCAATTCTTTAGCACAATAGTGGTACCATTTGCTAAACAACAGTTCCACATTGTAAACAGAATTAGCATGAACAGCACTAATCTTTTCTTCCCCTGAAGCTCTCAATTCTTTATAAAATGCAATTGACACTCAATTCCTTGTAAAAAGCATTTGACACTCAACTATACCTCTCAACCTTGTAGTATAAGAAATCTGGACAAAGTCAAAATTAATGGGGGACAAAGGCCCACAACTAGTGACAAATTTTAAATATTGCTTGTATAATCTTAAGTTGCTAGAATAAAAGGTTTTGTGTTAACATGCATTTTCTGAAAGATATGAAGACGGAAACTTAAATGGTTGTCATTATTTAGTGAATTCAGTCCTCACTAATTTGCCAAAAAACCACACATGTTTTAGGAGGAACAGACTGGAAAGTTTAGAGCTATTCAAATTCAAGTGGTGGTTGAGGTAGAGGATTCAGGCTCTTGTTTCCTTCCTGTATCTAGGGTGCAGGATTTGAACCTGAACAAATTAACTAACGTAATTGGGACATTTTACACATACACACACACACACACACACACACACACACACACACACACACACACACACACACACATACATACACTATAGAAGAAAAATATGCTTTCAAGTGAACACGCATACATATTTTAGAAGAAAAAGATGCTTTCGCAGAAGAAGCACTAATTTATCCAGGACTGAGTCCGTAGCAGCAATACTAGAACAGAACATTTAATTATGTGTGGAAAGGAAGAACAGTAAGAGGTCTGTGCAATGATGCAATGCACACATGCAACAGGTGTATGCGACTAGACACAGAAGGCGTTCAAAAAGAATGCCTTCAAAAATGTGTATGTTATTTTTAAAAATAAAAAAAGCACATATGTTTTTTTTAAAGTAGGTGCAACGCCCAGGCAGCAGAGGCCCCCCTCACAGTCAGTGGGCCGTATGGCAAGGTTCTTGGTCACCTAGTGCTGGATCCAGCTCTGGGATGATAAACTCAGCTCAAACTTTACCATGTCTCCCCTCTTTCCCTCAAGATAAACCTAAAAAACTCATCTCTACAAAATCTAAAAATACTGCATTGATGGGTTCTGATAATATCCCAAGATGCATCTTAAATGGCACACACACACACACACACACACACACACACACACACACTAGAACAACACTGTTGATCCTCAGTCTCCATACAGGTTTTGTACCAAGTGACTGGAGACCCAGGTAATTCCACAGATTTGGGCAATTATAGATCCATAAATCTGACCAGCCTGTTATGCAAAGCCATGGAAAGATTTATCATGAGTTACTCAATAAGGACATAAAGAACCTTTCAACACTGCTCCCATCTCAGTTTGGATTCATTAGTACCAGTTAATGCTTATTCAGTCTGGTGGACTTTTTTGAAAATGTCGCCAAAGCAATGGATTTAGGTAAAATGGTATATGCTACATACCTATGCCATGACCTGGCCAAAGCTTTTGACACAATCACCCAAGTCGGCATAGTAAAAAAGCTAAATAAACTGGGACTAAAACTCTATGTCACCTGCTGGATTTACAGCTGGGTCACAGGGAGGACACAGGAGGTCAAAACAGGGGAAGCTACCTGCACAAAAAAAAAAAAAAATAGTCAGCAGAGGAGACCCCAGGGGTTTGGTGCTTGAACCTTTCCTGTTAGCATCTACTTCTCTGAAGTAAAAGCAAATACTAAGACTTCTGGCTGACTAAGTTTGCAGATGACTACAATCTAGGAGCCATCACTGAATCCCCAAATGACCTAGCCAGCCTGCAGGATGGTTTGTCCCAAACAAATAACTGCCATCAGAATTATAGGTCTGAAACTAAATACCAAACATGCATCACCATATCATTTGGGAAGTCATTTACCTCAAGGAACAACCACATTAACAATACATCTGTAAGAGTTGACGCAGTTGTTTGGAATTTGGGAATTTATGTGGACAGTGACCTAACATTTGACCAACATGTGTCAACTGACTTAAGAAAGTCTTTTGATAGTGAGCAGCTTATAAACAAAGGGATTGCATCTAGATCTAGATATGTCATTGTCCCCTTTACTCAACTTTCAATAGGCCAGTTATTGAGTATAATGCCTCCTTTGCATGCTATCTGTCCAGACACATACAACAACTGTAATGTCCACGGAATGTCCACAGAGATATCTTTCTGAAAGGATACAGGGCCTAAACAAGATATCCTACATAGGACAACTAAAAGCCCTGTCACTATACTTGGTATCCTACAGACTGCTAACAGGTGACCTGTGTCTGACATACAAGGCATCCTCCGACCCATTACTGACGGATTTACTACACAATAGCAAGTTATCAGAAATACTTGTTCCATGGATCTAATCCTCTTCTGTAACATAAACAGAATGGTTTGTAGTGGCTGGTATAGCATGCAGAGGGTACCACTGCTCTGTAACAGACTCCTCATCCACATAAAGTAAAGCTCATCCCCAATCATATTCACAACTTGGATCTGTGGATGGGTAATAGAACATTTAACACTAATGAACAGGGACATTGTCTAAATATTTTATCACATACCTAGGTCCCCTCAAATTTTCTATGGTATTACCACAATTACTCTCAGTAAGGGCAACATATAATTATTGACCATGGGATAGGTAAGGCCAGTTGAACACCAAATGGGATATGTTAATTCAAGGACCAAAAGAGAAATTGGTTAGGCTTAAAATGGCCCACAAGGGCTGTTAGCCTAGCACATATCTATGATCCTATGAACCTATGTGCCTTTGTCATCTACAAAGTAACCAGTCTATTGCGCTACTGGTCAGTATGCTCCTTTACATTATGCAGTGCTTTGCCTTTATTCCCATTTTTCTGGATATACTTTGCTTGCTAGATATAAGTTTCTCATTATCAGAGCCCAGTACCACTCGAGAGTATAGCTTTTCCTTTCTTGGCTGTAGACATTGTTATATGGTTTCAGTGCCCTACCATCACTTCTCTTCATATTTAACTATCACTTTGTGCTTCCAGTGTTTCTTCTCCATTTCGTCACAGAGTAACTTAGCATTTGGGTACATGAATATCTGTAGAGTCCCTAAGCATGCAATATGTACTCTTTTGTACAGTCCCTGTACTGTGTTTTGTGGCTGCAGTCCATGTCTGTCCTATCCTCACCTTCCTGATTCTGGTTTTATATATGTAGCACATTTATAAAATGATGTTATAGTGTTCTGAACTATGTATAACCATGAATAATCCAGTCCTGCAGTCATTCATAACAGAGGCATAACTTAAGTATAAAGTAATAAGAAGACAAGTATCTCTGACTAATAGAACTCAGATCGTCTGCAACATTTGGAAATGTAGATGCTCTCATAAGATAAACTGTGTATGTTCTCACTAATAGTATTAAGATAGGCTCATTAACACAATCTGAATTACAGATAATAAATAGGGAACTTTTGTTCAAATAACAAATAATTTCAGATAGCTTTGTCTTTGTTGTTGAGAACAAACAGGTGTACCAGTCACACCAAATGAAACAGTACATTATAAATAATTATCCCTATAAAATATGTTTTATTCAGAGAAATACATTAAAACATACATATGGCAGCTATTCAACAATTGCCCATGAATAAAATAGCAAGGCTTGGTATTTCAAGAAATTAAATCTGTCAAACAGTTGCAAAAGTGTATCAAGGGTACTAAAACATATAAACACAATAAAACATGACTTACTTCAATTACCAATTCAATGAGCCATGCTAATCTTTTTTTAAGGCTAATCCATCAGAAACCTTTTAAAGCAGGTACAAACTAATTACTTTGCTGAATGCTGATCACAAAAGTATGAAAAGCAAAGTTAACAATCGACCTGCATTATAATTATCCGTACCTCATTATCATACAAGATCATGACTTCATAAAAAGCTGTCTTATGGCACAAGCAAATAGAAAGTGTAAAGGTTTAAAAAAACTTAGTTGATTAAAATCAGTATAACACAGAATACTAATGTGCATTAGCAGTAAGGTTACTATACTTTTGATTAAATGAATATAAAGGCAGCACTAGAAAGAGAATGTAGGTAATAGAGACCACCTGACTGTTGCATTAAATATATATATATATATATATATATATATATATATATATATATATATATATATATATATATATGCAGGTGACCCTGACCAACTCTTCCTCATACTCTTCCTCTAGTTATGCATGTAATTTGAAGCACTGCATTCATTTATATTCCATCAAAGTCTCTGATAAAATATTTAGATGTTTTACCATCCTTTAAATCTACTCCCTTCAGGCTGCCATCAGTGACTCCTTTTGCACATCCCCTTTAACTGCATCACTCTAGTTTACCCAATGTTGTAGTAATCATGCATCGTATCACTTTCTTCTATCATTCATTCGGTGTCTATGTGCCCTTTGTTTTGATTTTTTTCTCAAACATTAGATCTTTCATGGCCTATCCTTATAATCATATCATTGTGCAATGTGTATCTAATGCCTATAATCTAATTAGGAAGGATTCAATAAACTCCATGTAGGATTCACACAGAGCCTACATGGAGTGCGTTCATGTACACCATACTGCTCATCACGTGGCATCTCATGGCACTGTGCCATGAATATTAATGATGCACGACACATGTAAGCAAGGTTTCCTTACTCGCACCAGTGTTGCTGGCCGCAAAACCTGTACACTAAGAATGTGCTTCATACCACCCAAACTTTCAGTGCAAGAAATCTGGACAAACACTAAACTAATGGGGAGACAATTGGCCAAAAATAGGGACAGATTTATTATATTGCATTGATTACCATGGAAGGTAGGTAGAATAATAGGATTTGTGTTAGCATGCATGTTCTGAAGGATATGCACCATGAAATTGAAATGTATCTCATTCTGTATTTATGTCTGTCTTTAGTGATTTCCTACTAAACCACACATTTTACAAGGAAGAGCCCAAAAATATGACGCAAGCATCTGGCCAGTCTGCAAAAATCTGGACACTCTCCCATTTGTTAAGGTTTTTTTAAGGCGTTGTTTGCATGATGCGCCCCTTGGCATAAACATTTTGCATGAAGCACAGCAGTTCACAAATTGTAGGAATTGACCACCCTGGTTGTAGACATGACCCAGACAGCCACAGACATAAACCAGATGCATTCAATTAATAATATTGGCTATCATGCAAATACAGTAAGCGGCATTGCATTACAATTAAAAGTGAGGACTTTACAATACCTACTAAGAAAGGGCATGTCATGTCAATAATCCTGTGGCAGCATGTGTTAAATTCAGGGTGGACTGCAGATGGTCTAGGGCTCTAGTACAGGGTGTGCACATTTTGTTTTACTGTTGTGAGATTGCAGATTATAGCAATAGAGTGCAACATACATTACTGTATTCTCAACCTTCTTAGGAGAACTGTAGACATGAATCATTTGACTAGCACATTTACACAAATGCCTGTATACCTAATAATCTTAAAATTGCATTGCTTGCCACTGTTGCGCATACGCTTAACATCACACGAACATAGTGCCCAGCAGTGTACACCCTTGCCTACTGTGTTTGCATGATGATAAGCAATGCACAATGTTTTACAATGTTGAAGAATCAAAATGTTTGCGCTCTCGGTAAGCGCAAGACATGCAATAGGCAGGAAAGCATCAGCATATAAAATGCAATTGGCAGGAAATGCTCATTATACATTGAACATGACATATGGCAGGTGTGTCAGCAGTTGCTGGTGGTTAAGGAGGATGGCCCTGGTTGCTGCAGCAGGACTATTCAGGCTCAGAATACAAGTCTTAAGCCTGGAATAGTATTACCTGGGCTTTAACCAGTGCCACAGGTATCACCCCACACTGGTGAGAAATCCAAAAATCACTTTGAAGACCTCCAGAGGAGGAAGTGGGATACCCTCGACCATTGAATTATGGAATTTAGTATAGGGGACACTCCAAAGATGTGTAACTATCAATTTTAGTAAGTAATAAAACACTAAAACGTATCAGGAACCAACTTATAATAATCCGATAATAATGTGCAAAACTCGCCCACTGACGAACACTGTGGATCACACTATGATATAAAAGTAACTAAACGTTTGCCACAGGCTTATTTATTACATGTAAAACATTAAAAAATTTGATTTAGAGCTTTAATCAACCCCAAAGTTAACTTCCTCAGAATGCATTAATGCTGTGAACAAACTACTTTATAACATTAAATTTTGGTGCCAATAAATAACAGCCAATAGACATCTACTTTGCTTTTAAAGAGACACAATACATGAACCCATCTGTCATATAAAACATATGAATTATTAAAACCTATGAGTTATAAAAAAACCTATACTACATGAACAATATTAATAATTTCATAATAACTACAGCTAAAAATAGAAATGATTAAATTAATAATTTCATCTTATAAAAAAATATACTTTATTTTCATAAACGGGCTACCAGGACAAGTTTAATGGGAATGCTGTCATTTAATCCTGGATATGTAGTGGCATCTAACAATAGCTGCCACATCACCTCTTTTCCCTCCCAATATACTGTTGATATTTCCACCCCTTGGATTATTAAAGACTTGTTTCACTATAGCAAATTTAAATTGATGATCATTCCCCTTACTAGCTACATGTCTATAAAGGGCATTGTTCATGTCCTTTTTCCTAATGTTGTATAAGTCATCATATATTCTATTTTTAAACAGTCTATCTGTCTTAGTTAAGTAGTATCCTGAGCATGTCATACATTTTGCTAGGTATACTACATGCCTGCTATTACAATTTCCATTTTTAAAACTAATTTTAGATTTATTCAAATTGTCTAGCATAATACTATCTTTCTCTAGAATATACTGGCAATAGTTGCAACTACTACATTTACGTATATGAGCTATCTTATTGTGCTTCCCTATATTGTCACTACCCTTTTCCAGGGTGCCTTTGATGTTCCTATCCATTTTGTAGACAAAAGTTGGTTTATCATCTAACAAATGGCAAATATCTTTTTCAGCTTTACGAATATTCCAACTATCACATATTAATCGCTTAACATTGTTAGCATAAGGCCCACATTTGACAATACAGGCCCTATTGAAATGTGCAGTGTTATTGCACTCTATGCTTATCTCCTTCAATGGGGGGCTACTTCCTAATAAGGGCTTATATTTCTTACCCTACTCTTTACATACAAAATTGGCTATGTCTTTAATTAAACCCTGTGGATATCCTCTCTCCAAAAACAAAGAGCTAATGTACTGTATTTCCTGGATGATATCATCATAACTTGAAGTCATCCTTGCAGCTCTAATACATTGTCCCTTGAATATATTTCTTAACAATTTCCTCAGATGATTGCTCTTATATTATAAATAATTATTACTAAAAGTTGTCTTGGGCGGCCACGGTGGTGCAGCGGTTAGCATTGTCGCCTCACAGCAAGAGGTTCCCTGGTTCATTCCTCGGCTGGGGTGCCTCCTGTGTGGAGTCTGCATGTCCTCCCTGTGGTCGCGTGGGTTTCCTCCGGGTGCTCTGGTTTCCTCCCACATCCCAAAGACATGCTGTAGGTGGATTGGACACTCTAAAAAATATTAGCCCTAGGTGTGAGTGTGTGTGTGTGTGTGTGTGTGTGTGTGTGTGTGTGTGTGTGTGTGTGTGTGTGTGTGTGTGTGTGTGTGTGTGTATGTGTGTGTGCCTTCTGTGGAAGGTTGGGCATCTGGCTGGCAACTCGACACTGTAAAACTCCACTGCCAATCATGAGCGGATATCTGATCCGCTGCGGCGACCCCTAACTGGGAAAAGCCGAAAGAAGAAGAAGAAGAATTACTAAAAGTTGTCTTCCTAAAAATCCTGGAATTAAGCCAATAAGGGGCACTACTAACAAATGTAGCCAGGTATGCTATACTCTCTTTTTCTACACTGTGTGTAAATTTCAAATATGAGCTAGTTTTGTTGACAAAGCTAATAAAGGATTAATGCTTTCCTGAGGACCATCCCATAGAATAAAAATATCACCCAGAAATCTAGTATATAATCTTATAAGCTGTTAAAATCTACTATTAAATAAGTGGTTTTCTTCCCAATCATAACAAGACTGGCAAAAATGGGGGCACATGCTGCCCCCATAGCCACACCTTTGGTCTATTTGTAATATTCTCCCTCGTAAAAAATAAAATTGTTGTCCAGAATTATAGACATACACTCTACAATTAAGTTGAGTCTATCGTTCTTCAATTTGGCATATTTGACAATACTATTGTAAAAACCGTCCAAGCCTTCTTACTTGGGGATACAGGAAAACAGGTCTACTACATCTATGGTTATAAAAAACAAATCCTTCTTCCAAATATCTTTACTAAGTCTCCCCAAAAAAATCCCAGGAATTTTTTAGCACATGGTGGACATTGTTATAAATATGCTTAAGCCAAATGTCTATGGCCTTACCTATATGAAAGGTTTTAGACTGACTCGCTGATATGATAGGTCTGAAGGGGGAGTTATTGATGTCCTTGTGTATCTTAGGAATACCTACAATATTAGCCATCTTGGGAAAATCCACTTTCATTTATTCATGCTCTTCCAAGCTAATTCTGTCATCGAGTAAGTATTCCTCTAGGTACATATCTATTCGTCTGTATGCAATATGTATTTCATTTAATGAAATAGCTTCATAGTTTCCAAATTGTTGCAAATTTTCATACATTCTATTAACATACTCATATGTATCAAAAATCACCACCACCCCTCCTTTGTCAGGTTTCATAATTCTAACATTAGTATCTTCCCTAAATTTTTTAAGTATTTAATTCTCCTCCTTTGTTAGATTGTATGTCTTTTTATGCCTTGAGATATTTTGAGAAAGTTTATACATTTCTTTCGTTACAATTTTCTCATAAGTGGCTATACTAGTATGAGTAGGAGGAACAAATGTACTTTTTTCACTTACTTATTAGATGGAGGTAGTTTAGATTTCCCTTTGAAAAAAATAGCCAAATTTAATTTCCTAAGAAAAAGTTTTAACTCAATTAAAGTTTCTACTATGTCAAACCCTGACGTAGGAATAAACTTCATACCTCTGGTAAACAATTTAATATGTTATCTATCAATATTCATAGTAGTATAATTGTATACCCTAAAATTGCCTATACTGCAGACCTTTCCATTCTGGATGATAGTCTCAGTAATCTGAATATTTTCATTTATTTTATTTCCTTTTGTAACATTTTTGTTACTTTCATTAATCCCTGTTCCTCCATTCCCCTCTGTCCCAGTACCAATTCCCTTCCCAATACTGTAGTTGGTACTGCTTCAGGGCTCTGAAAAATGTTTTTTCCCATTGTGTCTATGATTTTTCTGATGACCATTAAAATCAGCATCTACATTCTGTAAATACACCTTCTCCTTCTCATATTTATTTGCTTTTGTCCAAATATATATTCTATTTGAATGAAAATGTTCCATGTCTCTAGTTATTTTCTTTTTTTTTTTTTATTAAATATTTTTTCAGCCCTATTTTCTACATTTTTAAGCTGTTTAATATATAATTTCTCCCACTGGGTGAATAAAAGATCCTTTTTTATCTGACCATTAAGTTCTTCAGTTTTCACAAGCAAATGGCACAACTTATCTTCATTATGTTTAATTAATAACTTCATAAATTCAAATCCAAAGTTATTAAACATTGTCTCAAATTCTTTTTTAACATCTTCTGTTAATAAAATGCTCATTGGGACTTTAAAAAAACGTAAGCCTACTGGTATAATTTTTAACTCTAGGCATTTCTTCAAAGAGGCGCTGTCTAATTGAATACCCTTGACATGACCAAGTTTTCTTCCCAACGTATAAATCATGTTTCTAAAGTTCCCATGTCGCTATTGTCAGTAGAAGCATTAGAACGCACATTTATTTGTTGTTTACTGTTAATGTCAAAGTTGTAATCAAAATTAAGTAAGTTTGTAATGTCACCATCCACCTGATGCATGTCTTTTGTGGAAAAATTATGATCAGAACTGTTAATAGCAGTACCTTTATCATTAACGGCTGTTATTGAGTTAAAACTTTTTCTTAGGAAATTAAATTTGGCTATTTTTTCAAAGGGAAATCTAAAGTACCTACACCTAATAAGTTAGTGAAAAAAAGTACATTTGTTCCTCTTACTCATACTAGTATAGCCACTTATGAGAAAATTATAACGAAAGAAATGTATAAACTTTCTCAAAATATCTCAAGGCATAAAAAGACATACAATCTAACAAAGGAGGAGAATTATATACTTAAAAAATTTAGGGAAGATACTAATGTTAGAATTATGAAACCTGACAAAGGAAGGGTGGTGGTGATTTTTGATACATATGAGTATGTTAATAATGTATGAAAAATTGCAACAATTTGGGAACTATGAAGCTATTTCATTAAATTAAATACATATTGCATACAGACAAAGACAGAGTAATTACTCCAACTTCTTCAGACAAACGAATTACCGGTTCAAAGCTCAGCCCTCTAAATGCACGTAATTGAGAAGATTGTGTACACGACTTCCTCGAGTGATGAAGAAGTTGGAGTATTTACTCTTCCAAAAGCGCTCACAGTAAAAAGCAATAAATTGTGGTTTGTGTTCCTGAAGTGGGCTTGTTTCTTTTTTACAAAGTTTTTTCGTGTGAGCAGTGTATAATACAGACAAATAGATATGTACCTAGAGGAATACTTACTAGATGATAGAACTAACTTGGAAGAGTATGAATATATGAAAGTGAATTTTCCCAAGATGGCTACTATCGTAGGTATCTAAGATACACAAGGACATCAATAACCCCCCCTTCAGACCTATCATATCTGGGAGTCAGTCTAAAACCTTTCATATAGGTAAGGCCATAGACGTTTGGCTTAAGCTTATTTATAACAATGTGGAGACTTAGTAAAGATATTTGGAAGAAGGATTTGTTTTTTATAACCATAGATGTAGTAGACCTGTTTTCCTGTATCCCCAAGTAAGAAGGCTTGGATGGTTTTTACAATAGTATTGTCAAATATGCCAAATTGAAACTTAATCATAGAGTGTATGTCTATAATTCTGGACAACAAGGAGGATATTACAAACAGACATCTTGTTATGACTGGGAGGAAAACCACCTATTTAATAGTAGATATTATCAGTTTATAAGGTTATATACTAGATTTCTGGGTGATATTTTTATTCTATGGGGTGGTCCTCAGGAAAGCATTAATCCTTTATTAGCTTTATCAACAAAACTAGCTCATATTTGAAATTTACACACAGTGTAGAAAAAGAGAGTATAGCATACCTGGCTACATTTGTTAGTAGTACCCCTTATGGGTTTAATACCAGGATTTTTAGGAAGACAACTTTTAGTAATAATTATTTAGAATATTTGAGCAATCATCCAAGGAAATTGTTAAGAAATATATTCAAGGGACAATGTATTAGAGCTGCAAGGATGACTTCAAGTTATGATGATATCATCCAGGAAATGCAGTATATTAACTCTTTGTTTTTGGAGAGAGGATATCCACAGGATTTAATTAAAGACGTAGCCAATTTTGTATGTAAATAGTGGTGTAAGAAATATAAGCCCTTATTAGGAAGTAGCCCCCCATTGAAGGAGAGAAGCATAGAGTGCAGTAACACTGCACATTTCAATAGGGCCTGTATTGTCAAATATGGGCCTTATGCTAACAATGTTAAGCGATTAATATGATAGTTGGAATATTCTTAAAGCTGATGAAGATATTTACCATTTGTTAGATGATCAACCAACTTTTGTCTACAAAATGGATAAGAACATCAAAGGCACCCTGGAAAAGGGTAGTGACAATATAGAGAAGCACAATAAGATAGGACATACACGTAAATGTAGTAATTGCAACTATTGCCAGTATATTCTAGAGAAAGATAGTATTATGCTAGATGATTTGAATAAATCTAAAATTATTTTTAAAAATGAGAATTGTAATAGCAGGCATGTAGTATACCTAGCGAAAAGTATGACATGCTCAGGATACTACATAGCTAAGACAGATAGACTTTTTAAAAATAGAATATATGATGACTTATACAACGTTAGCAAAAAGGACATGAACAATGCCCTTTATAGACATGTAGCTAGTAAGGGGAATGATCATCAATTCAAATTTGCTATAGTGGAACAAGTCTTTAATAATCCAAGGGGTAGAAATATCAGGAGCATTTTGGAGAGAAAAAGAGGTGAAGTAGCAGCTATTGTTAGATGCCACTACATATCCAGGATTATATGACAGCATTCCCATTAAACCTGTCCTGGTAGCCTGTTTATGAAAATATAGTATAGTTCTTTTATAAGATGAAATTATTAATTTAATCATTTGTATTTTTAGCTGTATTTATTATGAAATTATTAATATTGTTCATGTAGTATAGGTTTTTTTTATAACTCATAGGTTTTAATAATTCATATGTTTTATATGACAAATGAGTTCATATATTGTGTCTCTTTAAAAGCGAAGTAGATGTTTATTGGCTATTATTTATTGGCGCCAAAACTTAATGTTATAATGTAGTTTGTTCACAGCATCAATGCATTCTAAAGTCAACGTTGGGGTTGATGAAAGTGCTAAATCAATTTTTTTTATGTTTTACATGTAATAAATAAGCTTGTGACAAACATTTAGTTACTTTTATATCATAGTGTGATCCCCAGTTTTCGTCAGTGAGCGTGTTTTTAACATTATTATCGGATTATTATAATTTTAGTAAATAATTATAAGAATTAAAAGCTGAATATAGTCAAGACTGGTATTCAGGATGGTGTTCTGTTCTGTCTTTTCCACAGCTGTTGTGAGCCTCGAATGTCAGGTCCCATGATGCACATTTGGTAAGGATGCAGAAAGCATGTGGTATGTATGCATCGGAACAGTACTGTCTAAATGGTATTTTAATAATAATAATTTCTATAGCAGTTTAGTAGCATTAAAAGTTAAGGACCGCTTAGTTGGTATTTAATACAGTTGTCTCAAATTGAGCATGCATATCTCAACGGTAAAAGAAACTACGCATGCCTTAGTCTGTAGCACAAAACAATG
This sequence comes from Protopterus annectens, assembly GCF_019279795.1. Taxonomy (NCBI): domain Eukaryota; kingdom Metazoa; phylum Chordata; order Ceratodontiformes; family Protopteridae; genus Protopterus; species Protopterus annectens. The sequence continues at coordinate 1,399,328,347 of NC_056735.1, forward strand.
GTGCCCTATTCTCAAATAACAGTGAGCATGCATCTCTAAACTGTAAAAGGAAAGTATGCATGCAGTAGTCTGTAGGAGAAATGAACAGTGCAGTATTTGAGAGTAGTCATCGGTTGTGGGTTCAAAAACCACCCTTCCTAAATATACAATACTGTTAGGTTTTCATCACCATTGGAATGAAATTTCATACCTGTATACCAGTGGCACAAATGGCCTTCTGTAAACTGTAATCAGTATAACTGGAACACACATATGTGCAATATATGCACACATCAAGGAATGGTGATTGCAATCTGTGCTTTAGTGTGCCTCTGTTATGAACTTTGTAGTCTTAAAAGTAAGGAAGAAACTTGTTGGGAGTTTGTAGTGTTAAAAATAAAGGTAACAGAATAGAGTCAAATATGTCACATATGAAGTTACTAATGTTCTCCCTTTTTTCTCTCACCCAAACCCTTTTCTCTCTTTTTTATTTTTGTTTTAATTTTTTATTTCTGTTTTTCCCACAGCACATTGGTGTAGACATGGCCCATACGATCCACCTGCCCCCACTCCACTGGCTACAGCACCGCTGCCCAGCATGTCTGGTGCACAACCTGGTAGCACCCCCCCCCCCCGTGCTGCCCCAGCACTACCTACCACTTAGGTAGTTCTGCCCCAGAGGATAGGTCTGAGGCTCCCTCCGGGAACAGTGGCAGAGATGGTTAGTTTATCACCTGACAGGAACTACCAGAGATGGTTTGTATGACTATGCACTGCACTGTGGGTGCACATCTACACTGGATGGAGTGTCTGCTCTCCATTGTCATGCAGAACACTCATAGGAGACACAGACCATGGGCAGTGGAGCCAGCAGCACTGTGAGGTGACAGTGATGACAGTCCACTGGGTGAGGACTAGATTCTCACTGTCGTCTGCCTCAATTTGCGTGGGACCTGGATTTTCCACCCTCTCCCCAGCCATGGTGTTTACCCACCTCTTGTGCCCTTCATTGTCCCTGTCTCTTGTCTTGTTTGTCTTGTCAGTCTACAATTGCTTCTTCACCTGCCCAACATATCACATCCAGACATTCCTATATCCCTTCTCCAGCATTCCTTTCTCTCAAGAATAAAAATGGGCACCTGTTCCACAAAAACATAAAAAAAATTGTCCCATACACAGCTCTCCATTTCACACATGTGTCTTCATGACACACATGATTCTGTCCAATTCCCTATACAACAGATTGTGTTGCAGTCATTCTTTCTCTAGAGGTGACAGTCCAAACTGAGCTAAATTATTGCATGTTTTATTCTTGAAGAAATGGATAGCTGTGGTTCTTTCCTACATCATTCCTGCACATTCCTTCCCTTCTTCCACTCTGCTCTTCTCCCTGCCTGCATCCCATTTCACCACCTTCCTGTCTTCCCCATTTCTTTTCTTTAAAGAATTATTATGTGATGGTGTGCACCGCACACCAACACACAGCAACGATTAATAGCAGCAATGTAAGATATATTTAAAGTATCATACACACTTGTAAAATTACTACTTCAACCCCTGTTCGAACCCAGTACATTCTGCCTCCAACAATGCTTTAACACTTGCTGCCACATTGTCAGTTAATTATCAGATTTATTTAATACATTAAATAGTAAGTGACACACTTTAGCAAAGATTTCCCTTTGTACTCCCCCATGCTTCCTTCCCATATCACTAATGTTTTATCTTCCCTATTAAATTTGTATGAAGCGCATTGCTAGATCCCTTGTAATGTTTTATAAAGCATTATTGCGCTATACTCAGTTAGTTTTATACAGCAGTAGTGCATGACGGTGTGCAATGCTGAGCATCATACAGCATCGGTAAGCAACACTACTACCAAAATAGTTCAATGTATTACCTACAGCTGTATACAGAACCAGTACCATTCCTGCAGCCAGAGATTCAGTTAAGTCTGACATTTACTAGACAGTCTCTAAAATACACCTGCTAATCAAATGAATCTGTACCACCACCTATTAATGCAGCGATACGTTTACTTTTTTGTTCAGATGATACTGGGTTCGAATCTAGGTGAATGTAACAGTTTCAAATAATTTTATGTGTAAATCCAAAGTTTGAGGTATGATGGTTGGCATGGAGTATCTAAAGTATGGCTAGATGGTACTGCTTTCCAATACAACTATATCTAATACTTATAACTAGTTTTCCATTAGCTGGGCATTAGTGCATGATGCACACCATCGCATGATTATGCTTTAAAGAAAAGAAATGGGAAACACAGGAAAGTGATGACATGTGGAGTAAGCATGGAGAAGAACAACATGAAAAGAAGGCAGGAATGTACAGGAAGGATGTAGGAAAGAACCACAGCTATCCATTTCTTAAAGAATAAAACATGAACATATATGCAAAAATTTAGCTGAATTTGGACTGTCACCTCCAGAAAGAGGAGTGACCACAGCACAATCTGTTGTATAGAGAATTGGACCAAATCAAGTATGTCATGAGGACATGTGTGCAAAATGAAGAGCTATGTATGGGACGCTTTTTTTTTTGTCAGACAGGTGCCCAATTTTTTTTTTCTGGAGAGAGATAGGGAAGGTGGGAAAGGGCTGTAAGAATGCGTGAGGTAAGTTGGGTAGGTGAGGAAACAATTGTAGACAGACAAGACAAACGAGACAAGTGACAGGGATGGTAAAGACACAAGTGGTGGGTGAACACCATGGTCAGAGTGAGGGTGGGGAGATCATGAACCCATGGACATCGAGTTAGGTGACAGTGAGAATCAAGTTACCACCCACTGGACTGTCATCACTGTCACCTCACTGTGCTGATGGCAGCAGTGTCTGACATCTGCATCTCCTTGTGGTATTTAATACAGTGATAGAGAACAGTATCGCTATCCAATGGTGCACCAGTTGTGTGGTGCACAATCCTATGCACCATCACTGGCAGCTCATTAGGGTGATAAACTCATCGCCTCTGCCACTGCTCCCAGGGGGAACCACTGGCCTATCCTGCAGGGCAGAACTACCTGAGGAGCCAAGTAGTGCAGTGGTAGCAGAGGGGTTGCTAACAGGTCATGCAGCAGATGTGCTGGGCAGTGGTGCTGTAGCCAATGGAGTGGGGACAGGAGGATCCCATGGGACAGGCCTGCCCTACTGTGTTGTTGGGAAAAAGAAATTTAAACAAAAAGAGTATAGGATTGGAGTGAGACAAAAAGGGAGAACATTAGTAGCTTCATATGTGACGTACAAAGCATTGATACAATTATTTGACTCTATTCTGTTACCTTTGCTTTTAAGACTACCAATGCCTAACAAATATCTTATTCATTATTAAGACTAGTTAAGACTATGCAGATCCTAACAGATGCACAATATACTACAGATTGCAGCAAGCAATCCTTGATGTGTGCATACATTGTACATACGTGTGTTCCAAATATATTGAATACAGTTTACTACGGGCCAGTGGTGGCACTGTTTTAGAGATTTGACATTACATTGCAATTTAAATGAAAACTTAACAGTATTATATATTTGGGAACTGTGGATTTTGAAGGCACAACCTATAACTACTCTATAATACTGAACTGCTGTTTTGACCTCCTGAATAATGCATACATAGTTTCCTATTCCAGTTCACAACTGAATGCTAAGTTTGATACAACTGTATAATTAACCAATAAATGTGTCGTAACTTCTAATGATAAAATAACCCTGTTGGGATGCATATATACAACATGCATCTTGCATCCAATCCAATCTAGTGGCATGAGTTCGCACATTAAGTTCTCTGTGATGGCTGCAGAAATAAATAGAACAGAATGCCATTAAGCATACCAATCCTGACTAAATTCAGCTTTTAATTCTTACAAGTAGTCTCTGTAAGTGATACTTACACATCTGTGGGGGTGATATTAGTCATACTCTCCTCAATCCAATGGTCAAGGGTATCCCTCTTTCTCATCCTTAGGTTTCTGTAGTGATTTCTACATTGTTCACCAGTGTGGGAGATACTGGTAGCACTGGTCAGAGCACAGGCCAGATTATTCCATGCCTCTGCATTGTAATCCAAGCCACAATAGTCCCTCTGCAAAAGCATGGGCTCATGTTCATTCACTAAGAGTACAACAAACACTTTGGATTCCTGAATACCCTGTCTTTGAGCACAGAATCTCAAAAACTCTCCAGGAATCCCTGCCATGCCTATCACAGATCAAGACTAATGTAGAATGATATTTTCCCACCAATGCAGATATTGTGCTTACTAGGAGTGCGTACTTTCTGGTTTTGCAACATTCGCTTGCAATCATGCAAACACGTTGCGTGAGAGTGCACACTACTGGAAAATGTCTTTGCACAATGGCCAGTAGTATTAATTTAATGCTTCTGTTGTATGTTTGTGGCTGTCTGGGTCCTGTCTCCTTCCTTGGTGGCCCATTCATCCAGTTTGTGCACTGCCACTCTATGTGCAAACAAAATGCACATAGCCAAAGCAATTTATGCTAAGCAGTGCATCATGTGAACAGTGCCCCCCCAAAAAAACGAGAAAACAAAATATAAAAAATGGAGAAGTAGTTGGAATGCGGAAAATCAGTCTATGACATACACTGTAGAAAATGTTAATACACATGAGATATGACTACATAGGTCTGGATCCCAAATCTTACTGCAATAAACTGACAGAAAACAGAAGTGGAGACTTATCCATCTTTGCCCCACAAACAGGTTTGCAACAAATACATGATGTAATTCTTCACACAACCAAGTGCAACTGAGTGTACACTGATATCAAGGCATGACCTGTTATTTGTAAATGTATTCTATTTAATATATTTGGATGTAGTACACTTAGTGATCACACAACCTACTATGATTATTGATTGCAAATATGCAGCTGTATCCTACCTTTCTGTATCTCTTGGTCATTTATTGGTTATCTGATCAGTACTAAGAGACATGCAGTGTGTAAGCCACTCTATATAATTTACCTTAAAATGTGTGAGGATATTAACTGGGAACACTATGATATGGAGTTGCCATCAAATTAATGGAAGGTTGGATGACACAAGCAAGCATAGACTGCTGTTTGGGGGTAGAGACCAAAGGTGGGCTCCTGTGATGGCACATGCAAGAGTATAATGGTCTTTCAAGGGAGATGGACCCAGACTGAGATATTGTTATGGCACAAACAAGGATATGTTGCTCTTGTTGCTCTCCTTGTTTTGCATCCTGCCAGTTTGATCTTGTGAGGGTGGTGAAACTGGAAACTGCTATGTGTTTCATGACTTTCTAACTTTTCTCTGTTATGATTTCCCATTACAAATGTATGGTGCTAAACTGAGGGCATACAGTGATCATCATTACTTTGGGGAGGTATCAGTGTGTGAATCTTTGAGGCCTAAGGCCTACTACTTGCTAATGGACATATACATGTCAAATAACTCTCTGCTGTTACATGTTACATTAATTTCTGTACAAATCTCCCACCTTGTATTTGCTTACTGTACCAAGTGATGAAATCAAGGACATGCCATAATATTATTATACAATACAGTACATGTTCAGGACTTACCTTCTAAATGCAGCAGTTGCCACAGTGTTAGTTCAGGGATGACTGTGATCTAAGCAGTACACAGAGAATACATGGAGAGGTAAAGGCTCTGGCTCTGAGTTGAGACTGGCAGAGGCCACACGGTTCCTGTATTGTGTTTCTGTCCACCCTGTAGCACTATACAATGTCCATTTTGTGTATGTTATAAGGTAAATGTGGCCTGAAAACTCTTCTCTGTCTTGGCCTAGGCCTATTGGCAGCACCAGCACTGCCTGCAGCCTGTAGCATATACAAATGGAGTTAAGCAGCAATAGCTGCTAACATTCTGTCTTTGTAGACTTTCTGTGTCTCTATGCCAATATTTTTGAAATCCACAGGAAAAATAGAATGGAGTCTACATGGTTGCTCTATAACATGTTGAATAGCTCCACCACACTGGCTGATTAGCATCCAGTTCAGCTGCTTCTGCTGTAATTACCATCTCTGAAACACAGACTAGACCGATGCAATCCATTAATAATCTACTCCACTATAAAAAGGCAAATGTGTAGCTAGACAAACTGATGGTGAGTGTGACACCTGTGCACTGGCTCAGTAATCAAGGAGCCTCAATCCTCACCACTAGCACCAGTGAGAGGCATCCACATTGGGAGGATAACAAGTACACACATGGTTATGTACAGTTTCCCTTAAGAGCACCCAGAGATCACAGTCAGTCTGGGGATGGTTTCTCCCTTTCTCTCCACATCCCCAATAAGACTCCCCACTAGCACAGCTATAGGGTTCAGATTTCAGCCGAGTGATCAAGCCAAAACCTCCAGCACCCTCTCTGTCCAGCCAGTGCTTTGTGTCCCTGCCCAAGTAGATGACACACACACACACACACACACACACACACACACACACACACACACACACACACACACACACACACTTTGAGATTTGAGTTATATACAGACACACAGACACTTCTGGTTGAAGGCTGGCACAGGTTCTCCAGCTATGCCCCCTTCTGCCTAGACTATACGGTAGTACAGACTGCACCAATCACTACTATCAGCTACTAGAAAGGCCCTTACCAAAGGGTGTCCAACTCTACTGTGCAATGTTATTATTATCCAATTGGTAAGTGTGACTTAGACTTGAAGGCTATTCAGGAGAGGCTTATACAGTATCACCAAATACATACAAGTACTCTAAGACCTTCAATTATCTCTACATAAAACAGCCACAGTTAAAAGGTTTAAAAATATTTCATAATAATTAAAACACAAGACAATACTTATTAACTCAACACAATGACATTAGAGAGTTCAGAAATCATAGGAAATACTTTAAAACAACAGTGTAGGACAGTCTGATATAAATATAGAAAACAGCTTGACTAATCTGGCTATATTCCTATCTATCTCTAAGAGAAATACTAAGCTCTAAGATCCTACTTACAGAGCAAAGCAAGTGCTGGTGAGCTGATGTGTTCAGGTTCAGACACAAATACAAAATGCCATTCTTACTTTCTAAGATAGCCCTTAAATTGATAATACACATTACTGCTGAGTCATTTCAGATTACATCATTCTTGACACTTCTGCTGAAGTTTCCCAGGCTCACGGAATGCAAAATGTTATGTTAACATTTCTTTGTGATCTGCATCTGCCACGAAGCCACAGCAATAAAAGACACTTTACATGTGAAACCTCGTAATTATCTCAGTCTTAGGACAATAGAAAGAATTTCCCAGCCCAGACATCCTGTCTCCTAGCTTGAGATCAAACATTGTCGTAAATTCCTTACTTATCAGCTTTCTTCAAGGAGGACGCACTATGGTTACATTTTTGAAGCTTAGCACATAACACAGTGTTCTTACATTTGTGAAACCAGCCTGTGGATCATATTAATATTTACAATGACAGAATTATTTACAAAATTCTAACTGGCTGGGCTGGCAGCCCCTCAGTTTTTCAAAGTGTGTATACTTGCTACATGTTTAGAAAAGTAAAATATTTCCAACGCTATCTTTGCAGAGGAGTGCAGAACTCCAGCAGGTGTGATCTCATTTTGTTACCTACATAATGCATATTCTGCAATATATTAATGAACAATGTGAAGCAAAGCCTTTTACACTATCTGTATGTATTAGTTAGAAGTGTACTGATGGCATGGCCATGTTTGTCAAACCATTTCAGAGGTAGAAAGGATTAACAATACATGAAAATAGTAAGCTGTGTGCTAAATATTTACAAATGTTTCAGGGACAGGTACTTGGAATGCATGTTTAGCATTTCAAATGTGTTTTATTAGCAAAATGGTTCATGTGTCTGTTCTTTTGTGGGTGGGGGAAGCAAAGAGAAGTTACTATTATGTCACAAACTAGAATAGGTTGTTCTTTTGTAGGGGACTACAGTTGACTATGACACATACAAGGATATGTTGCTCTTGCTACTCTTTTGCATCCTGCCTGTAGTTAATATTTCACATCTGCAGAATGTTTTGTTTTTTCCACTGGGTACTACTGACTGCCTGCCATAACTATTTTATCTAGTAACAGTTACTTTGTAGTTATGTGATACTTATGTGTATTATCATTCTGTTGTCTTTTAGAACCAAAAATGTCTTTGAGGTGTACATCCCCCTTCAGTGAGGCTGACAATACAATAATTGTTGATGTACTTTGTCAACATGGGGCTTTTCTTGTCAGAAGGAGTTATCCCAATATGCCAGAGAGGTTGAGACTATGGAAGCAGAATGTTGTAAGCATAACTTCTGTGGGTGGCCATGGCCAGACTTATGAGGAGGTGTGCCACAGGGTCACTGACATGATAACCTCTGCACTCAGGTGTGCAGACGCTATTGCCAGAGACAAGAGGGTAAATGTGGGTGGACCTGCTGCAGAACTACTTCTCACCCCCAATGAGGAATTCCTGCCAAATCTTCTGCAACAGGACAACTCACAGCAGAACTTCCCACAACATATGATTTAAATGGGCACCACTCATTCTCAGTCCCAGGAACAGCTTCCAGATAGGCTTTGTTATATCACCAGTTGAATATTGTGTATAGTAAAACAAGTTAAATAAAAGTTAGTTCTGTGTTACATGTCTTTTTTTGGTTGGGGGGATTGAAGAGTGGTACAATGATAAGCTCAGTTTGGAGTGGTCTGCTATGTTCTTGTTGCACTTACACTTCATGCAGATTGAGAGGAGTAAATGTAGTACCCCCATTTTACTGTTAAATGTAATGATGTTGGTCTTACCTCTTGCTTAATTTATTTCAAGACCATCTGGAATCCAGCAATGTATGCCTCATGCAGATGGTAAGCCAAATAAAGTTATTCCAGTACTGCAGATCAATTTATAGAAATATCATAATGTGTCATCTTTTTTTTCCTCAGAAACAGCCAGTAGGCCTATGCCTATCCAGTCCACTGAGCCCACAGATATGGAGGGCAAGGACATTGAGAAGGAATGTGTGGCTACTGTGGCTTCAGTGCCTGTTGCATCTGGCCATAACCAGTGTGTTGGCAAGGTGCATGCAGGGGAGTTGATAGGAGTGCTCAGAGAGGGCCTGCTGACCTTCCTCCATCTGGTTCAGGTGTCTCTTCTCATGTTACTCAACATATGTTTAGGGCCATCATGGAGGCACAGGCACATTCAGAAAGACACTCCAGACAAATACTCAGGGTTGTAGATGTGGCACAGTCTGACATGCCTGACTGTTTCCACCATGTCGCCAATTCCCTGGATCAGATGAATGATAAATTAGAATGTGATGGACTGAGTGGTGTCTGTTATGAAATGAGCAGTGTCTGTTATGGAACATCTTCTGGGAGGGAACGGTGTCCTTGTGGGCATTGGTCAGTCACAACATTTGCTAACAGCCAACATGGCCATGCCTGATCATGCTCCTGAATTGGCAGTACTTATGCTGTTCCATTGGTAATTGTGCTGTCCACACCCAGATGTGACAGGCCATGGGGTCGTGGTCCTGGGCATTCCCATGAAGGCAGCATGTCCAGCAGACATTGTTCATGCTCAGGTAGCAGCACTGCATCTAACTTTGGACATGGAGGTGCCATTGCAACTCCTGGCAGAGCCACTTCTCATGGTTGAGAGCAACAATGATGAACTGCTACCTCTACCATGCACAACTCATGCCTGTCTTACATACCAAGATGTAGAGCTAGTCCTGAGATTGGCTGTGTTCATGCAGACTCTCACAAACCACTTTCACTTGGAGGACTCTACAGATACACACACACAGCCTGCCTGCTTCCCTTACTCCCTCACATACACTCACCGACCTTTTATATCTGCCTAGGCCTCCTACCCCCCACCACACCTCCAGCACCCTGTGCAAGTGATGATAACTGTGCCATATCACTTTTTTCTCTCTTTTGGAGTCAGGGATACAAAAGCTTTTTTTTCTGCTGCACAGCATGCATAGCTACATTAGTGCCTAGTATATCTGCATTTATGTTGTTGAACTGATAATTGTACCTGTCAGTTATATTTGCCTTGCCAAATTATACAGTGGATAGCATCATCATGTCAGTAATTTATAATGTATTGTCTTGTAAGGGTTGTGAAGTCAGGAATTTCAATCTGTGTCATTACTTTATAACTTGTCTCTTTAATGTTTTCCAGTACATATGTATGGTGGGCATCTTAAGACATGCCATCACATTCAGATGTCAGGATTGTATAACAGCAGTGAAGTCAAACTCATTAGAGCAGTCATACAGTATAATGCTCTCTTTTGCATGAGCCTCACCAGACATATGCAGCAGCTGGACAGACCACAGGGCTTTCTCATCAAGATAACACCGGACCTACTAACCATGACATGATGTATGTGGGTCCATTAAAATACTTGTCACTCTCATTTGTCTGGTATTGCATTAAATTGTAACTGTTATTCTAAGCCTATTACATTTGGTTTAAGCACTTGGCCTTCAGGCCAGTTGTCTTATATTAAAAAGGTTTGCAATATATGCTCTTGTGGGAGGAGATGGTAGCCTTTGCCCTTCTGAGCTGGGAATTGCTGGTTGAATGTCTATTGTGCCTGTTGCTCTAAGTGTCTTTGTTATGGTTTAAGCACTTGGCCTCCAAACCAGTTATTTTACATTAGGAAGGTTTGTGGTGTAGACTTTTGTGGCAGGAGAGGATAGGCTGCACCCATCTAAGCTGGGAATTGCTAGTTGAAGGCTTATTGTGTCTGTTTTTCAGAAATTATCTTAGTTCTGGTTTAAGCACTTTGGTTCCAGACCACTTATTTCATACCAGGAATGTTTGTTGTCTATACACTTGGAGTTACTGCTTTATTTAAATGTTTTTTCTTTTGTTGTGAGTGTGATTTTCTGCACTTTGAATTTCTAGTACTTCTGCATTTTATAGCATAGGCTTGATTCAGGCTTGCTAAATCTAGACTGTTTGGTATCATTTGAGCACTAAAACCAGCTCTCTTACATTAAAAAGACCACCTTGCACCCTTGTAGCAGAACTGTGCAGTCAAGAACCCATGAGTTGGGGATTGCTCACTCTTGGCCTTTCCCTTTATTTACTTTTTTTATAATCATTTAACTTCACTTGTATTCCGGCATTGCATTCTGCCAGGTTTGCACTCAGTTTATCAGAGCTGCTCAGAGCTTGCACTGCTGCCCTAAGAGCAACTCAGTTGTGCACTGTGAAGCATTGACACATTTTTGTATCCCTAGCCCTCCATAGAATAGACATTTTATCAGTCTTACTCCAAAACCTGGTCTATCTAGCCCACTCCACACAAGTTACTACAGTATATACAAACTATAATGGACAGACATTTTCTCACCATTTCTCCAGGCAGCCTGATTTACATGAGCATCCTGAGCTAATGTAGCAAATGCCTCACATACACTGACAACCGATTACTGCTAAAACAAACTAATACAACATGTGAGAGCTGTATCTATACTATGAATTTGGAATTAATTATCTCACATAACAACAAGCCAGATATCAAACATGTCAGTGCACATACGACACCTCTTGCACATAACAAGCTCACAATACATAAACCCACATATCAGGAAGTACTTGCTAAAAACTTAACTAAAGATCAGAGACCTCCCAAGCACAAACTCTACTACACACACTGCAGACCCAGCAGAATCCCCTACACATAATAGTACACACAACAGTGTCTCAGCCAATGTACCCCTCAGACAAAACACCTCAAAACCAAATGTCTTGCTCATAAGTGACTACATAATGAGACACAAGGATGCCCCCCTTGCCAGGTTGGACAAAGAGAAGGTCACAGTTAGCTGCCTGTCAGGTGCCAGGGTCCATCAGGTCACTCACGCACTCAAGTCTCTCAACAACAAGTCCTGTTATGACTCTGTCATAGTCGATGTTGCAGTGAATGACTGGAGATGTACCTCACTGTACTTTATGAAGAGAGACATGACTGAGTTCTCAGTTTATTTGCCCAGGCAAGTATGTTCTTAGCCATAAGCAGCATTCCACCTTCTCCCAGGATGATGCCTCAATATAAACAAAACATGATTGCCTTCAACAATTGGCTTATCTTCTGTTGTTAATCCAGGGGGATGCAGTATCTGTCAGCCTGGGAAGATATGGTTGACAGACCATGCTGCTTTGCCAGTGCTGGTCTTCACCTGTCACCTCTTGGCTTTCGGTTACTGGCAATGGTACTTGCTTCCCCCATAGTGGCCTTTTTAGGCAATGTTGGAACAACTAAATTCCAAATGTAAAAGAATCGACTAGAGACAAACTGAAGGTTATTCTGCTTAATGCAAGGAGTATAAATCAGAAACTGCACTCACTGGAAGCACTCCTTATCTTGAAAGATGCCCATGTCTGTGCAGTCACAAAGATATGGTTCAAGGCCGCAGACAGACCCTTAGCCATACAAGGCTACAATACCTTCCACAAGTTCAGACATCAAAACAAGCATGGAAGAACCAAAGGCAGAGGTGTATATATCTTCATTATAGACAAAAACACTGCAAGACTATTTAAAAGAGTATGACTCCATAGCACTACTCCAGGTCCAAATAACTGTATCTAAACCCCCCTTCCAGCTACAAGTCCCCCATCATGAACCACAAGTGCCACTCTGCTTACTTGTACCTACTTGAGTGACTCACTATACAGTCAAACACCTTGGTCATGTGTGATTTCATTGATTTGGACTCATATATGAGCACAAACATGCTTATCCTAAGGTTCCTAGACTTTGTTAATGCACATGCTGTGTAACAGATAGTCTGCACCCCCACAAGGGGTTTGAATGTCTCTGCACTAATAATCTGCACCCCCCACAAGGGGTTTGCATGTCTCTGCACTAACCCCTGTTGCCCCCTAGGTAGGTCAGATCAGAATAGAGTCTGCTGAATGTGAGCAGAACAAAACAAGGTCATCACAGAAAACAAGCCACCCTTGTGGCATCAAGCATAAATAGGTTATACAACAAGTGGAAAAAAGTAATGTCTAAGAACAAGAGGGAACTTTCTCACCTGAGGGCGGACACCCTCCACAGCTTGAACAAGGAAATTAGCTATCTTGTAAAGTCCTCTAAAGCCAAGTATGAAGTTAAACTAGTATCCCTAGCTAGAGATAATCAGGAGGCATTCTTCAACCATGTCAGAAATCTAAAAGGGAAGGCACAGCTTTGTACCGAACTAGTAGTAGATGGTAAGACTCATTCTGACCCTGAGGACATCGCCAACCTGCTACCAGACAGTTTGTGGCAAATCTCTCTCCATACACACTATACCCTAAATCATTAACCACAGTGTCATGAACCACCAAATGTAAATTCACAAATAAAAACAAACACAAACTGAAAACCCAGTTTGTGTACTGGTGAAGCACTTCACTTTATTATAAAACAAAAAAAGTCCAGAAGTCAAAAATGTTAAAATTCACAGTGCAAAACCAACCATTGACTAAGTGCTTTCACCCTCAAACAGGGCTTTGTCAGAGTAAAATACACTAGTCAATGACATGACTGTATTTCAGTATCAGAAATATTGAAATACAGGGCAGGACAGATTTAGATTCACTTTGGAGTTGAAGATCCCATTCCTAGTATTATCAATTTTATATAGGGATTATTTTGTTTATAATTGTTTTTTGTATTTATTGTATTATTATTATTTACCAATAATTAAAATTGATTACTATTGTTATTATCACAAAAGTTACAGATAGAAGAAATATCATGACAGACTTATGTATATATTTACTATTAGTGTCACTGTTTAGACAGTGCATGGTGGGTGTGTGATAAAGTTACATCATGGGTCACATTATGAATTAAGCCTAAAGAGTGTTATAAATTGATGTCAATAACTAGTCATAACTGCACTCTCCATGGCCAAAAAACACAGCCTCCATTGGACCAGATAACATTCCAGCCTGCCTACTACATGGTCTGAAACAGGACCTAGTGGAACCAGTTGGCACCCTCTTCAACCACAGTGTAAGTACTGGCTTTGTCACAGCAGAGTGGAACACAGCATCATTAATTCCCTTGCACAAAAGGGGTCTGTCAACCAACCTGGGAGCTATAGACCTGTAAGCCTAACCAGCCTTATATGCCAGGCCATGGAAAGAATAATCATGAACCTTATCAGCAAAGACATAGGTGACTTTCAAACTCTTGACCCAACATAATTTGGCTTTGTTAAGTGTAGATCATACTTATTAAACATGGTGGATTTCTTCAGGAATGTCAACAAAGCCAACAAAGCCCTGGACAGAGGCAAACACTACATACAGTCTATCTTGTCTTAGACAAAGCTTTTGACACAATCTCCTACTCAGATATCATTGAGAAACACACAGCTGGGAATTAACCCATATGTCAGTAGATGGGTAGCCAACTGGATCACTGACAGAACACATACAGTCAAAGTTGGAGATTCCACCTCTAGCACCAGACCAGTTACCACTGGTGTATGACAAGGATCTGTGCTGGGCCTCCTACTGTTTGGAATGTATTTCTCAGAAGTCCAAGGGAAATGAGATGGCCTGTGGCTTACCATGCCACTAATGTCTACAAACTGGGTGCAATCATTGAGTCCCCCAACAATGATGACATACTGCAGAAAGGTCTTATACAGACAAATGACTGGTGCCAAAGTCGAGTCAAAATAAATACAAAAATAATGCATTTTAATCCCTTTCAGCAAAAGGTGAGTCCCTGCACTTTACAGTACCCCCTTAGCTGAAACCCTGTTGTGAGAGCTTTCGGAACACAGGTTGAAAGTAACATTAACTTCAATCACTGTGTGTCCACAGTGGTAAAGAAGGCCTTCTAAGTTGCCCATCTCATAAGTAGGGGAATCACATCTAGTTCTAAGGATGTTACAACTCCCCTCTATTCATCCTCATCAGACCACTAATAGAGTACAATGCTCCCTTCTGTATGTACCTCACCAGACATGTGCAGCAGCTGAAGAGACCTCAAAGGTTTCTCACTAAGACATTTCAGGGCCTGCAACACATAATCTCCATAGACAGACTGAAGGCCCTGTCACTGTGTCTTCTAGGCTGTTGAGAGGTGACTTGTGCCTGGCCTACAGAGCAGTCTCAGACCCTGCCCTAATGGAAATGCTGCACATCCACAAGTCATATGGGACAAGATTCACCCACTCTAAGAATCTTAACCTAGCCTGTGACATTAACTGGACATGCCGGAGAGGCTGATATGTCTCCCAGAGATTGCCACTCCTCTGGAGCAAACTCACAATTCACATAAAACAGAGCTTCTCAATGGCCCTATTTAAGCATAACTTTAAATGGAGACCATAGCTTTACCATGGGTGTGTCACCTATGTCCTTCTTGGATAAGGGCAGTCAGTGCTGATCATATACTTGCGTTGGAAGTATAGACCATACATGTTGGTCGATAAGGGAACAATGGTATAACATGACTAGGCTTATAAAGGACCTAGGGCTAATAACATAGTAAACTCCTATGAACCTAAGGTGATGTCTGCCTCAGCTCCAGGCCAGTGTCTGATCCTGCACTTGTGGGATGGTTGCATATGCAATAATCTGATAGCTGATTACATCAGCATTGTCTGTTGAGCATATGGTGGTATATCAGTATTCTGTATTGAGCATGTGGTGATGACAGTATCCCACATGTGGGTATAAAAGGCTCTCTGTAATATCAAGTAACAGCTCACACACATAGACACATGTAGACACACACACACACACACACACACACACACACACACACACACACACACACACACACACACACACACACACACACACACACACACACGCACACAGCTGACCGGGGTGAGACTAGAACTCATACTTATCTAAGTACACAGGCTACAGAACACATTATTATACACAAGTGCCACAGCACAAGTCTGACTTTTATATGTCTGAAGGTCAGCTTATAGTGGATGACATCAGCAGGCCATATGGGAGACAAGAGGTTGGAATGGATGAATGAAATGGATCTGTAGGCTTGTATAAGTATCAAAAGTCTAGCAAGCCATGCCATTGGAGAAGTAACTGTAGGATAGCATATTTACCTGGCTGAATAGAGACACACACATACCCAGTTGACTGCAGTGACAATAGAACCCCTACCTATCTAAGGTACACATACTATAGAACACAGTGCTATATGCAAGCAGCATGGTACAAATCAAACTTTTATATGGCTGCAGGTCCACTTATAGTGGATGACATCAGCAGTGCATGCAGTTTATGAGACTGGGGCGGTAACTACAGGATACACACTTGCTCTTCTGGCTGGATAGATGCACACA
Organism: Protopterus annectens; assembly: GCF_019279795.1. Classification (NCBI taxonomy): domain Eukaryota; kingdom Metazoa; phylum Chordata; order Ceratodontiformes; family Protopteridae; genus Protopterus; species Protopterus annectens. The sequence goes on from NC_056735.1 coordinate 1,399,344,692, forward strand.
CACACACACACACACACACACACACACACACACACACACACACACACACACACACACACACACACACACACACACACACACACACATACACACACACACACACACACACACACAGCTGACTACAGTGATAACAGAACCCCTACATATCTAATTATGCAGACTAGAGAGCTCAGTACTTTATGCAAGCATCATGGCACAAGTCTGATTTTTACATGGTTGCAGGTTAAGTTATGGTAGATGACATCAGCAGGCCATATGTAACTCTAGAGTGTGTCCTAGGTGTGTAGAAGCCTAGCTGTGTAAAAACAAAAGTACCTATATTAAGCATAGTTGGATGTTTGAGTTTAGCAGAGCATGGTTGTCAGCACCACCAACTGGCCCTGCCCATGAGGAAGCACACAACATTATATATTACAATTTGTAGTATGGTTGATATATGTGTGCAAAAATTACTGAGTCCCCAGGGTTGTACTGGTTGTGGGAGGGTGGCTGGTCAACACATGTATGTCTTGCAAATATATGACGTATACTTAGAATGTGCCCGAAATTGCAATGTTTCCACATGTAGTTTTATGTCATACAAAGGAAACAGACAATAAACACCAATAAGGAAGCATCATATATACAGTTCCATAGAGAAGTGAGCAGCAGATTTGGGCAATGTTTAAAGTGTACAGTCATGCAATTTACACCTGTTTGTGTGTTGGTAAGCAGTGCACAAACATGAGACACATTGCTAACATCAGTAAAAATAATACTATATGACACAGAGTACATTTGAATCCAGAACCACATGTATGACAGTCCTATGCTTACACCTGTCACCACAACAGTGTTGTAGAAATAGTTGTCTATATTGCACTTCACTGCTGTAAAATGCAATGTCACAGCAGTAAAACAAAGGTTGGACACTCTGTATTAGAACCCAGTATGATCCGTATTCCAGGCTGGGTTTTCACGATGGCCAAGGGCATTAACTAAGTGTATCCAGTTACTATTTTTAGCCATCTGCTTCATAGGTGATCCACCACACTTTGTGTAAACCCAGTAAACACTGCCTTTATCCTTTTATGTTATTTGTGCTATGTGGCACATCACACAAAAAGTGCAGTGAAAAATGAGAGGAATAAGAAGAAAAAATCTAGTAATGGACACATATAAGTAAGTGTCTGCTGTCACATGTTAAGGTACTTTCTGCACAAATCTACCACTATTTAATTCATTATTGCACCATGTTGAGATTACAAGGATATGCCATAATATTATTACAAAATACATACTAGGTGCAGGACTTACCTTGCAACTGCAGCAGCTGAGACAATTTTATTTCCTTGTGTCTACTCTCATGGTATTGAAGTATGCTGGAAAATTGTATTTATTTATTTATTTGGCATTTGTTGACCGGGTTAGTTCATCTGGGCTAAGGCCCTTTTTCTGTGGAGACCCAGGGAGAAAAGCTCCATGATTACAAAAATATGTACAGTTTACAAAAAAGAGAAAAAATATTTCTAGTACATGAAGAAGAGTATTTAACAATGGACAGCAAGTATACAATAACAATACTGGTAACAGTTAACATCCTTTGAAAAACTGTACAGTGAGTATGCAGTTTCAAAACAGATTACAGTTAACCTACACTGATGGCTAAATATGTTTGTTCAGGTAGGTAGACTAGGAGAAATTGGGAATGAAAGTAGAAGGAAAATAGTGGGTAGTGATTAGGGAATAGGGAGAAACAGAATGTAGGCTAAATGGGTACTTTATACCTTGTTGAATGCTCCATCATACTAAAGATCACCTGCTTATGCTGTAATTATCAGCTATGAAAAACATCTCCTACTTTACTGAACATGAAGTCTGTTGGTACCCATTAGTGCATGGTGGGCCACTGCATGCACTAAAGCTGTGCACACTGATGCTGAAATAAGGTGAATACAGGGGATTTTATTACTTTTGTCCATACCTGTGATATCGCACAATCATACAGCTCATAAAGTTAAGGGAAGGTTGTAGACCATGTAGTAGAGCCCAGGACCTTCTATACTCTAGCCCTTCACATACACATGCTGCTACAGGAATAGTTATGTGACAAGCACTGAGAAACCTGCCATTCATTGCTCCATTACCTTTGGCTGCACTAAGCTCTGCATCGCTCAAACAAGGATGAAAATTAAAAAAGAAATTTTAACTTAATGTGGACAGATATGATAAATTTTAGCAAACAATGAAGAGGATAACACAGAACTTGTGAATTGTGCACTGCTTACATGCACTTTTACATTTCACAGTCACACGTACACCTCTGTAAGTATAAGCTGACACATCACACTGGTGTCGTCATTCACTGTTGCCATTCATTCAACATGAACATTGTGGAAGTGCCTACACAAAGTGAACATCCCTTCACAGTTACAAGTTTTTGGGATTCAGCAATTCTAGGAGTTTTGACCTCATTTGCAACTTAATCCCATGCTGACAGCCCTGAATCTACATGGTTGGTAACCATGTAGTCAGGGAAACTGAAGGGGGTCCAATCTTGTACAATCAAGGGAAGGTATTACTCGGGTATATATCTGCACAGAAGAATGTAGGTTTTGGAATCTATGTTTCATGGGGTTTACAATTTTAGCTGTCTACATTAGTTACGATTGCATTGTTCATTTGCAGGTGAGGGAGCAAAGCTGCATTTATATCATGGCATTTAATAAGAAATTGTAGCTATTGTTAGTATACTTTCCTAGCTTCCAACATGTCTGGAAATGTCCTAATGTGTGTGGGGTTACATGTTAGAATCTGTTTTATACAAATGTATGGACAATTATTTGCTCTAGTTTCCGTGTAGCCTCCTTTGCGTGGCTGTATTTGGAAAACTTTCAAATGCATGGCTAACATGAATACGGAGTCTACACGGTTACTTTACAGCTTGTTGAATCACTCCACCATGTTGATTTCCTTCATTAGCATGCAGTTCAGCTACTTATACTGTAATTTGCATGAAATAAAAGTTTCCGTGTTTGCATGTGAGTGCTCGCCATTATGCAGTGTTTACTGAATCTATAACTTTTAACACCCATGTAAGTGTCACACCACGACATGGGCACAGTCAAAGTTATTGCGTAGGCTTTACTGAATGACCCCATTGTCTATACATGGCCTCCAGAAATGTATTTATTTTTATTTAGCATTTTTTTACTGGTAAAGTCTCACTGAGATGATTAGCATATCCCTTTTTGGCAGAAGAACGAGGAGAAAAGTTTTGCAGTTTGTTTTACAATGAATTTCTGCAATTAACAACAAATACAGATATAATAAGGCAAAAACTGTGTAACATATATTATTTTCAGAGGGCTAACAGTAAAAGAAATCTAAAAAATATATAAAAGCATTATTGATCAAAATTAGTAGCAGAACTCATTTATGGGGGAGGAAGAAGAAAGTATACGAAATAGCAGCATTCAGTGGGAGAAAGAGGGAGAAAAGTGCACAAAAGTGTAGCAAATAGCACTAGTAAGGAAAGAAAATATAAGATAGGGCAAAATATGAATTGGCACTATTCTGAGATTTTCGATTGGTATTTTGACAGCTGAGAATATTGGGAATAATATACGAAACAGAATAGTGAAAAAAACATAATGAAATGGAATGCGATGGTCTACAGAAAATGTAGGTTGTGAGATATTTGTAATTATATTGGGGTATAGCAGCAACATACCCAAGACTTGGACAGGTGTTTTTTGATAGTAAGTTTGAAATTATGAAGTTTACGGATGAGCCTAAGCTGGAGGAGGATGTTATTCTAGATTTTCCAACATGTTTGGCATATATGAGTCCCCTGCAGTGTTTGTAGATCTGGTGGTATTGGGAAGTACTTGATTAGTAGATCTTAAAGGTCTTGTGGGTGACTAGAAGCAGAGAGTATTCTGAAGGTCATGGCAGTTGTTAGGTTAATAGGGAAAGGAATGTGGGCAGTGATTTGTTGTAAGTAGATAAGTTGGTTTGGAGGTTCTAACTATTTAGTTTTTCATGCAGGACAATGGTGTGAGTAGGAAGGAAGATTTGAGACAAATTTGGCTATCATATTGCAGTACATGTTTAATTTAGCTTTTAAGTTTGCACTTAGGTTAATAAAGATATGGGATGCATAAAGCAGTGATGGGAGTAGGTATATAGATACTCTTGTTTTTTTTTTCTGGTATTGTTATTTAGGTAGTGTTTGGATCTATATAAGGTTCCATGTTTTTTATGTTTTTTTTATTTTTTTTTTTATTTTTGCTTTGTTTATTACTTGCATTACATCGTGATCAAATTTCATTTTTTTATCTATAATGACTCCTAGAATATTAGATTGGGATACAAGCACAAGTGGGATATTATTATTTGATGTAATGGTAAAGGACTACTCTTGCTGTATGTTATTTGTACTGGCAAACAGTATAACTTTAGTTTTTTTTTTTTTTTAGGTTAAGAAGGAATTGGGAATTGGACACCCAGGATTCAATGGAAGATAAGAGGAATCTTGAGTAATTTTTAAGTAAAATGGGGTAGGAGCTGAGCAGAAGCTTCTCTAGAAGCAGTGTGGAGTGAGTTTGTGTATATTTTGAAAAGTATTGAGCCAAGGATGGAGCCTTGTGGTATGCAGTTAGTGATTGGGAGAAGGAGGAATACATCTGTTGCCATTTGATGACCTGAAGTCTACCAAAGATATAGTTATGGCACCATGTTAGTGCATATTAAGAGAGATTTATGGATGCAAGTTGTCCTAGTGGAATGGTGTTGAATGCTTTTGATTGATCTTGAAAAACAGAGGAAACAAGGTGTCCTTTGCTCTTTTCCATGTTTTTTCTTGTTTGTAAAGCTAAGAATGTCAGTTGTATTACTATGCTTGGGCCTAAAACCATGTTGGGTATTTGTGATATGATTATTAGTAGCAAGATATTTAATGATTTGTGAGTGAATGCATTTTACCAGGATCTTAGAGAGTGGTGAGAGTACTGCTGTGGGTCAATAGTTTGAAAAGTCTGTGGACTTACCTCTTTTGTGAAAAGGAATGATATAAAATATTTTTCATAGAGTGGGCCAATAGTTAGAAAAGTTTGTGGACTTAGCTCTTTTGTAAAAAGGAATGATATAAAATATTTTTTATAATGTAGGGATTTGACTTTCAGTTATGGAGTGATTAATAAGTATGGCTATGGGGTATGCTAATTATTCTACTGCATTGGTAAGCTGTTCTGCAAGAATGTTATCTGCAGTTAATGTAAGGATTTAAGCTTTAAGAAAATATTAGTAGCATTATTTTCAAGTAGATTGTTTAGCTATTGTCTCTATGGAAATGGTATATTAAGTATCAGGGTGGTAGTTTGTCCTGGATTAAATAGGTTTTTGATGCATTTCCAGAAGAGTTTGGGGTTCCTGTGGTATCTTTGCTGTAGTCTGAAATAGTAGGTTTATTTGTTGGTTTTTATTTTGGTCTTAGATTTCTCAGTTGCCTACATTTGTCATAGGATGATGGGATTTTATTTGGAATCCATACATTCTATGCCCTATGTCTTTGTAGCATAACATTTTTGTTTTCTTTTGTGGCCACAGAGCAGGGTTAGATTTTAGTTCTGGTAGGGGCTTGCTGATCAACTATATTTAGAAATGTTGAGTTAAAGAAAGTCTCTGCATCATTAAGTGGAACACCTCTTATAGGAGTCCAATTACATTTTAATAGTGTTTCATTGAAAATGTCTTTGCAGAAAGAGGTAAGATTGTGATCTTTATTGTAGATAGTTATTTTGTAAATGCAATTGTAATTTCTGAGGATAAAAGTGGGCAAGTGATCACTCAGGGTATCATGTAGATGGCCAGAGGTAGCAATATTGTTCTGGTTGCTTGTTAGTATTCAGTCAGGGATGGATTTTTTACTGCCTTTTTTAATCAATCCTGGTGAATGTGTTAATAATTTGGGAGAGGTTCTAGAGGTTTACTGGAGTTGGTGAAAAATTGGAGATACAAGTATATCAGTCAATATTAAGATCACTTAGAATGAGTGTTTCTTGGGCAATGTAAGCATTAAACTAGCTCAATGTATCTTTGACAATTTACAGTATTATTGCTTGGTTTCCTTTTGGCTACCCTGAGTAGACTTGACAGCTACAGTTGTATTTTAGAAATAATGGAACTATGTCAGTTTTAGTTACACAATCTAAAATGCATTTCCTGGAACAAATATAAAGTATTGTGAAAGCAAGTATTTCAAAGGGGTGGGTTTGGTATAATGGATAAGGTTTTCACCTCACAGACACAAAGTATGGGGTGTGATTCTGACCTTGAGTTATTGGCTAGACTTATAATGGCCTGTCAGAACAGTTAGCCTGTTATTTACCTATGAACCTAACTGTGCTATAGCGGCACTAGTATGTCATCTTCACAGCAAAGTAACACAGTAGTATGTTATCATCAAATCATTTTGTGATGCTTGCATGCAGTGCTTATATGATGCAGTTTAGTTTTCTGACAGCTGAGACATACAATGCACATGCATACAAAACCTTTGCTACAACTAGCCAGCATACCTGTAACATGGAGGAGGACTGGCAAAATATGAAGCAACAGCAATATTTCTTTTATTGTGCATGTTTATGTGGAGGTTCATATGGTGTGTGTGTGTGTGTGTGTGTGTGTGTGTGTGTGTGTGTGTGTGTGTGTGTGTGTGTGTGTGTGTGTGTGTGTGTGTGTCTGATGATACTGATTTAACAGTGACAGTCTTTGTAGCGAGTGGTGAACATAATGAGTCCTTAGTACAGAAAGTGAACAAATTTGTGGAGAATGATTATGCCTGCTGTCACCAGTCACAGATCTCAGTAACCAAGGGCACACACTTATGGGCAGCGGCATGAAGGTAGTACTTTTATGGATCTGATGATAGGTGAAGCAAACAAACGTTTTTAGATGGCTACTCTAGAAAATCAACATTGTCTTGTTTTTGTAGTGCCAGTGCAAACAACTGCACAAGCATACTTATGTCCAGGTCAGCAAGGATCACAACCTCTGAATCCAGGTTTCACTTTTATGCTGTATTCTTGGCAGGTCTAGTTATATTAGTTCATGTATACTCCCAAAAAGATGATGAGATCACAGTGGCTGTGTGTTTACACAGACACAAGTCACACCTGTTCAATCTGCCAGAGATAAAGTAGTAGTTAAACCACTCTCCAGAGCTTGTTGCCACTGGATTAGTAATACCATGGACCTCCTAGATCCCTTCCCTTCAGACATCTCTGCATCCATTAGAAATACCAGAGTAATTTAGCATGTAATTTGTTGCTAAAATTCTGGTGATGGCTTGTAGAAGTTTGCCAGATCACTCTTCTGGCTCTGTTTCAACAGAATCTTTGATAGCTGGAAAAAGTAAATGTTATGACTGGTATTAGGAAAGCACAACCTTAATACATTCATGATTCTATGATGAATACTTGAAAGAATGAAAGTAGACTACAGAGTAAAGTGAAATTTGTTGCAAGTTCCAAAATTAATTTGAACATTGGTGAGTATAGCAATGAATAACTGCTGCTTTTAGTAACGGTACCCATCTCCCCAAGCACTGTGTAAAGCTATTGAAATATGTGTCCATCGGAAGGGCACATCCAAGCATCTGCCACGGTGCTGTCCTACTCACACCTTCCAAATTCTTTCACACATTCATCAGCAGGAGTATGCTTTTGGCCACATGCAGAGCTTCCATTATGATCTAACCCTTCTTCAGTAGCTGATTCTCTGGCTTCACCTCATGCAGTCTAAGGTTGTATTGCTTTATTTGAGGCAAATTTACTTCCATCTGCTATAGAATAGTCAATTTTATATAACATATGTTATGTAGCACCTGTATTACTTGACTTGATGTGGATATTGTGACTCCTAGATTATCAATGCATATGTCATTTTGCTGCTGGATGTTCTGCGCTTCTTATTCAACATTAATAAGTCAACTTTGGGACCAGTCACCTCATATGTAAGGTCACACCCTGCTGATTTTAACAGTAGATATCTGTGGCTAACTTTATAAATACCCCCCATAATAGCCCTAAGAAAACTTGCATATACAACAACAGTACCACATTTGTCTACAGATCAACTCCTGATAGTCTATATAGCAACACTGACCAGATATGTGGTCCTCCTCTGTGTGATGACTGACGTATTAGTGTTTACAGCAATGCCTGGTATACAGAATATAACTGACACACAATCCTCCATGCTTTCACTCCCATGCAGTGTCTGGATCCCCCTGTTTAAATTCCTTGTGTATCTAGTTGATTGCTTTATTTTTGTGTTCCCTGCTAATAAATCCTACTTTTGATATGTTGACATGATGTGGCTGCCATTCAGAAGGCATGATAGTGCTGCTTATAGCATTTTGTGTAACTTCAGACCTCTCTGTGGCATGCCTAGGAATAAGTGACATAGCCTACAACATCTGCCATAGAAGGTAGACTAGAATTTGACAGGTTGCAGCTCACAAGAAATGTTATGAGTAGTTGTGAGTTCAGAATATTACATGCATGAGGTTATGAAATTAGCAGTTGGAAAACATTTATTTTAATAAATAAGAGGAGGATGAAATGCTAGCTATGAACAGAAGTGGCATTCATAGAATACACATTCCAAAAATGCACACTATGGATTGTTTTGTCAGAAATATATTGATGAATTTATTTTCCTTATTTGGAGGAGGACTGCCTGGAAATGTATGCACAATGTAGAGATTTCAAAAGGAACCAGCCTCTTCTCATAAGTAGTAAGTCTCTAGTATACAAAGCAGCAACAATTTCATTCTGAATGCAAAGAGGCACAGTCAAAGGACTGCAAAGTATAAAAGCTCCAAAATAATATTTCTTTGTAGATACAAATTCTCCACTTTCTCCATGTGGCAAGTTGCAGGCTCACACCTCTGTTAAATTATTCATTCTGCACTAAGGTAACAGCACAATGTTAAAAATGGAAATAGTTGAGTTTTATCAAAGTTCATGAATTTTTCTTCCTCCGCAGAAAAGTACATTTGGAAAGTATACATTGGTTTTCCAAAACACAGTCCTCAAGCATGTAGTTACCTGAGGGGTCTGCCATACTAAGTATGGGCCAACTTCCTGGTTCAGTTCTACACCAGTATCTTTAGCAGCACCATGTGACATGAGAGATAACGCTTCAGTAGGCTGCTTATGGGTTAATCCTCTATCTACTGATTTTAGGATAACTGAAGTCTGATTCACTGGCACTTGCACCTTAGAGTCTGTCAACATTATTAGATCTAGTTATTAAGCTGTCAACTACAAGCACATCTCCTGTCATTTTAAACAACTGCATTTTTCCACACACAGTTGCTTGGCTCTGTGACATTTGACTTAAGTTTTGATCCAGTGATACTTTTACCCTTCCTTCAGCAAAGATAAGTTCTTGGCACTTCTGTCATAAAACTACTAATATTTTAATGATCTTTTCTGCAAACATTTTTTTTTGCTTGCATTCGGTTTTGGTAAAAGTAATAAATAGGTGAGCTCTTCAGTTTCAGCCTTTCTCCCATCAGTAACAGTAAAGGAAAGAGGACTGTTTCTTGCAGTGGGGTATGCTGGGTAATGATTAAACAGCTTTTAGAAGAAGACCTGAAACTTGTAGCTAGTACCACCTGAGCCAAGGCACCTGTAACGAATGGCACAAAGGAAAAACAATGGAAGCAGGCAGGAAGGAACTGGAATTTGTATCCATGCACTTGGACCACCTGAGCCAAGACACCTGTAATAAATGGTTCAAAGCAGAAAAATGGAAGCAGGGAAAAAGAGTTGAGAAGAATAAAGTCACAACAATACAGCCAGTCGAGGAATTTATATTGCTAATAAAATGCAGCTTACAATTGTTTTGAGTTTTAATGCAACAGTCAGTGTAAGCATATAACATTATACCACCTTTTGAATCACGGATGTAAGACAGTCATTTGTTCCTTGCTGTGGTCCCACGAGATTTTCAGATTATTCTAATGAATAGCAATGCGGGTTGAAAGGAAATGAAGTAGATAATGCGGAGAGGGGTGGTGTGTATATACTGGCATTTCTGCTACAAATATTGTCTCAGTGAAAACATTTTGCTCCAAAGGTGGGGAGAGAGAGAGAGGGGGGTGGGACTGGTAACCTATGAAATTCTCAGATTATGGTTAGTTCGGTAGCCCCACTCTGAAATTCCAGGGCTATGGTGAATACCTTCCCAACCTCACCTTCACTGGCAAGTTGCATATGTCTGAGAAGAAATAAGGGAATTCAACACTGTCCTTGTCCCTGGTTAACTTTAAACATCATACAGAGAAAGGAGAAAAGTGTGAATGTGTATGTATATATATATATATATATATATATATATATATATATATATATATATATATATATATATATATATATATATATATATATATATACACACACACACACACACACACACACACACACACACACACACACACACACACACACACACACACACACACACAAACACACACACACACACACACACATACACACACATACACACACACACACACACACACACACACTAAGGAAATTTTACCATATGCCCCATTCCCCCTGGCCCCTTTTTACAGATATGCATATGCTACAAAAAAATCAACCTCTGCACATAGGTTCTTGTGTATTTACATAATGGTGATAAAGTTTAGGCTTCAAAATATTTAACATATCCTGATAATTTCATATTTATCATATAGCGCATTCTGCAAATATTGTGGAAAATTGTTTGATTAATAAGAAATTGTATAGATATTGAATACCTTCATAGGCTAATCAATGACTTAAAAGAATGTAGCTCTTTCGTATCAGTAAGAGTTGTTACAATACAACTTGGATAGAGAAACATATCCTAACATAGGTACCGTTATACATACTATACAAACAAGCAAGGATAAAACATAACAGGAATATATCAATAAGCTTCATAGGCCTGCTGAGGGAAGGAGAGGTAAGTACTCAAAGCATTCTTCTTCCAGTAATGGCAGAGGTTGTCTTAAGAAATTCAGCTTCTTAAATAGATTGGTCAGTCTTGTGTAGTTCTTGCCAGCACTGAAGTATAGAAGGATAAATCAGTAAAACACGGGATGTATTCCGAATCAAAAAACACAAATGAAACAAAAGGTCCAGTCACACGAAGCAGTCAATGAAGGCAGCTACTAAACAGGATATAAGCCACGTAACTCAACAGGATCCAAAGTATAAAAAAATACATTCTTTATTTTGCAAACACACTGATTAAGCGCTTTCTTTTCCATACAGAAAACATCATTAGAATCTATTACATCACATCCCTTCATCATTTAAATAGTTTGTCTCTCTTTATCATTGGGTGGACATCAAGAATTCAATTAAATAAAATAATACATATAAATTGCATTTAAATAGTCTATGCACATTACTATAATATTATGAAAACTAATATGTAAAAGTGCCTGTTATATAAATATGCCATAAAAAACTTTCCTATGGATAAGCCTATATGTAAAAAATGTATGTAAATATTAATAAATATTAATAGTTACTAATTGTAATTGATATATGTTTATATCACATACCTAAATACATAAATGTTATACACACATTGTATACAAAAATGCAATAGTACTTCTTCATAAAAACATATTGTCACAGTGATACTTTGTGTCATAAAAAACATTTTTCTATCCCAGTTCTTTATCAATTATTAACATATGGCTTTTAGTTGCAATGCTGATGTTATATTAACATGGTCATTTAGACCAGGAAAAACACATGCATCAAGCCTCAACTGCCACATCAATTCCTTATAGTCAAACCTATTCTGCCAGTCACCCCCTCTTTCTGTAATTTGAATCTTCTCCAATATCCAAAATTTGAAGTCAGCATTCACACAATTTAAAGCGTGTCTATACAATGCATTACTTTCTTTCTTCTTACTGATTTCATACATGTGCTCATAGATACGTTGTTTTAAACTACGTTCTGTCTTGCCTATACAGAATCCCCAACATACTAAACAGTATGCTATATACACCACCCCTTTGGTCCGACAGTTGTATAGTTCATTCACACGGCATCTGTATTGTGGTACAGGTATAGCCAATTCCTCTTTATTGGCTATAAAAATACATTGATTGCAATGCCCACATTTAAAAGTACCTGTCTTGCCTACAGCCTCACCCCTAACTTCTTTCTCAAATAATTCTTTTAGGTTATCATTTTTCTTATAGCCAACTTTTAGTGACTGATTAAAAACTTCCAACTTATTGGGCATTTTCCTATAAAGATCCCAGTATTTTATCAAAATGTCACGTATCTTTTTAGTATCTTCATTGAATTTTAATACCATATATAATATGTTCTCATCCTTCTTTACTAAGGTGGTGTTGTTCAATGTATCATCTCCACTCTGAAAAAGCGGTTTAAATTTTGTCCCTGATCCTAATAAAATCTCATTCTTACTATTAACCATGTCTATGCGATAACCCCAATCATAGAACAGCCCACGTATAAATTCCAACTCCTTCTCTAAATCCAATCTTACAGATGTCATACGGGCAGCTCTAACCATCTGCCCTTTTAAAATGTTTTTCTGAATATTGGGATGACTACTTTTAAAATGCAGATAAGTATTGGAAAAACTATTTTTCCTATAAATACAGGATGTATATCTCAAGTTAGGTAAATCTTTTTTAATGTTGACATCCAAATAATGTACTTCCTGGTCACCCAATTCATAAGTAAAAGAAAGAAAAGTGGTAGAAGAATTGATATAATTCATAAATTCCAATATCATGTCTGTCGGACCATGCCACACCACAAAAAATATCATCCAGGTATCTATAATACTTTTTTATATATGTCATGAATTTACTTTTAAAGACAAAATGGGTTTCCCAATATAACATTATAATGTTGGCATATATAGGGGCACAAACAGCCCCCATTGCCACTCCATCCGCCTGGTGATAATATTCGTCTTGATAGTATATATAATTGCTAGTAAGCACTAATTCCATGTTTTCCAAGACTATGTGGAAATCATTGGCATTCAATAAATTAAATTCAGCTAACATTTCCTCAAACCAAGATAAACCTAATGTTTGTGGAATCACTGAAAATAAGTCCTTAACATCTATTGTCACAAATTTGTATTCATCATTAAAGTCCAACATACTCAATTTGGTAAGGAAATCCCAAGAGTCTATCAAAATATGTGAATTCTGTTCATAGAATGGTTTCAGTTTTTTATCCACAAAATAACCCAAAGGTTGTGTCTTAGAACACTTGGAACTGACCACTGGTCTCAAAGGAGGATCATTCACATCTTTATGAATTTTTGGTATCCCAAACATACCAGCTATATAGGGCTTATCAACTTTAAAACAATTATATAGTTGTTCATTAATTCTCCCCTGCATTAAGTTGTCTTCCAAAATTAAATCTATCCTACGGTATGCTATTAGGACCTCTTCATGTGATACCTGCATGTATCTTCCTCCTGTATTCAAAATTTCAAACATTTTGGCAGCATGGTCCCATTGGAACATCAATACTACCCCCCCACCCTTGTCGAGTTTTTTTTTTATACTTTGGATCCTGTCAAATTACTTGGTTTATATCCTGTTTAGTGGCTGCCTTCATTGACTGCATCTTGTGACCGGACCTTTTGTTTTATTTATTATAGAAGGATAAATCCCTAACTATGACCCATGTGACTCAGGTTCTGTTAGTGTCTCAGGTGTCTGAGGTGCTAGCAGGGAAGGAGGGAGGGCATTCATAATGAAGATCCTTAAGGAGAGATTTGGCATAGTGAGGGGAACAGCACTCACATGAGGTTGGCAAGCATAGGGAAAGGAGGGAGGGAGGAAAGTGGGTAGGGCATAACAAGAAAAATAAATCCACCAGAATAGAATGTACAGTCTAGAAATGATAAAGTCCATTTGTCTTGATGCATTTCTTTCCATACAGACTGCTTGTTATAGTTTGAAGCATATGTTCCAATTCATCATTAGACTGCATATAACTAAAACACCATGATGCAGATTTTTCTGGTTCCTATGCTTTGGAAACATTTCTGAGTTCTGGCGCAAAAAAATGGACCATTGTCTGAGGTCTCTTTTCAATACACCATGTCTTATAGCTATTGACTTAAATTAATCACTGGTGAATCCACTCCATCCTTCTCACCATTTATCCTCCAGGATCATCATCTACTACTTACAACAACACCCTATCCTCTTAAAGGCACAATTAAAAGAATGTTGGCCACCAGTACAATACATATAACTACAGTTGATGCAAATTGCTTAAACATATTTTGTAAATGCTTCTGAAAGGCTTCAACAGGAGCAACCAAATCCTTCTTTTATGTTACCCACATTTGTCAAAAGATTCAGCATTAATAAGTAAATCTGCCTTCAAATAAATATATCCAACATATTTAAAAGCAAATCTCCTAATACCATAGCCTTACAAATGCCATATCATAGATCAAAGAAGTAAAAATTCAATAAAACCATTACAACCTTAGTATGATACTACATAAATTAAATTGTATAACCTTCCTGTTAATCCTTTCACCAGGGCTTAATACCACAGAGTCCATAGAGTCTTTCTAACTCAGAAATTAACCTAGAAATAAGTTTAGTGTATTCCTGACCCAATAATTAACCCATACATAACTTTCACTAGTTGTATTCTACACTGACAATAAATACATATTTGAATAAGCATATGATGGCAAGAAATCTTAAATGTGAGCTTGTAGCTAGCATCTCTACAAAAGCAAGCAGTATTAAAACAAAACTTCTAAAGTGTAACACTATCAACAATAAATGGACATTAAGGGAGGAGCAGGCTGTTCAAAATAATTTCAGTAGTCTAGCCATAAGTGATTATTTAATTAAAATAAATAACCATGCCTCAGATTATCTACAACAAAACTTCATCTGATACTTTAACAACAGGCCTAAGGCAAAAATAGTCAGACGTCCTACTGTTTAGAAAAAAGAACTTCTCCCTACAAACCACACTTATAGACAGTAATACATTAGAAAGGGATGTGACCTAAACCAGATATTATTACAACTACCCATAATAAATATAAATGAATAGATAAACAATAACAAGCTTTTGCATTCAACTAGGGCCCCATAAAAAATAAATGATAATTAGTGAAATATAGTTTATCACAAATGATTTCAAAATGTACAAAAACCTGAACTCCAAACAATGTTTCCACACCAATCACTATAATCATAACAATCCTTCCAAAACAGATTCATGCAGACCAGTATTCCTCCAAATGATCTCAGCAATCACGACCCAGTTATGGATTACTGGTTATTAAAAAGTCAGAAACATCCACACTCATTAAAATACATCAGAACCATGCCAGACTCAGCTCAAGATAAACTAAATGCTGAGCTAAAAACAATCAACAGGACTTAAGTCATAAGTAGTAATAACTCAACCATGTCACTGTGGGTCTTCTATAATATAGTGCATCCAGTGCAGGATAGACTATTCCCATTAAATGTTTTACAGCTAAAGACACCATCTTACACTTGGCTATCTTAGGAAATCAAGCAATAGCCTAAAGGTGAAAGTAGCCAGTATTAATTTGGTGATAAGTCCAGTTCTTTAAAATTAAATCCAAAAGTATCAACAAACCAAAGCAACCGGAACTATGAACGATCATGAGCCTCTAAGCCTGAAGAAGCCTGGATGGTAAAAGTGTTTTTTCTATTCACTAGAGCAGTAACCTTCGGTAAACCAGTATTTATTAAGATCGTTGATGGTTCCAGTCACTTTTGTTTGCTGATACTGAATGACTTAAATTAAGACAGCAATGGAAAGATGACTCAAGTAGCAACAAAAAGAGAATATGCTCTTCTTAAAACTAAGACAGAAAACCTGCATTGCTACTATTCAGTTAAAACTACTTTCATAAGAGTCCAAAATAAAGCTTGCCTGGGATCCATTGAACAATTCTGGAGAACATCAAAATACTAGCTAATAACTTGGATACTTCTGGAAACAAGACATATGCTGCAAACTCAGATATCTTAAACAATATAACAATCTTACCTCCTCAGACACGAAGCCTACATAAAATTGCTTTAACTTACAACACATATGGCATATAATTAAAACAGTCATTACACTGTCATCTTCTGAAACTACCTTCATTTTATTTTAGGCACATGATTACAAAGCAGAAAGGGAAGCACTACAGATATTAATAAATTCTGAAAAGGATCACCTACTTACTAAAAATAACAGACTCCTTTCACAACATGTAGCTGAGCCTCTATGACATACATACAGTTTAACACAGAGAGAAATTTACCTTACAGCTGGAAGCCTGCAACTGTTGTTCCCATTCCTAAAGCTACATATTGCAAACGATTCTCATACTGTAGACCCATCACTATTTTATGCTTATTGGCCAAAATCCTTCATAAACTATTAAATGACCAAGTAATTGCTTATAGCATTAAGTATGACTTGTCAAACAAACAAGCAAACAAAATTGATTCAGGCAGGACTACAATACCTAGATAGTTATCTATCTACATACGTAGTCACCAATCCCATTTATGAAGTTTGGGGAAAGGTACAACTGACTAACACAGGCTTCATTGATTTAACTCAAGCTTTTAAAATAGTAAATAGCTAACTATTCTTTGAAACCTTGTGCAGTTTCATCTTAGATGACTGTATCCTGAGATGGTTTGCATCACCTTTGTGTAGTAGAACTTTAATAGTTCAAAATGGTAATGCCAGCCGTGATAAGAGAGTCCCACAGGGAATTGGGTCTATATTATGTGATCGAATGATCACAATAACGAACAGTCTAAAGAGCAAAAATGCAGCACACTGAAGTGCTTTTTGTGGGATTGCAGTACCGTGAAGAACAGAATATTTCCCTTTCCTCACTGTAGTGCAATCTCGGAGTTGGTATATATATTTAGCCGGGGGTGTGGGGGGGAGAGCCCCCCACAATAATGGTTTTGATGTGCTGCATTTTTCACTCTTTAGAGCATTTGCTGTTGTGATCATTCAATCATGTAATATAGACTCCAGTGAATCTATCCTTGCCCCACTTCTATTCTCAGTCAATATAAACAATCTACCTTATAAACTGCCAATCTTAAACTGCACTCTGCAGTTTTGCCCCACTTCTATTCTCAGTCATAATAAACAATCTGCCTTATAAATTGCCAGGCTTAAACTGAACTCTGTATGTGGATTGTATAGTTATACATAGCCCAGCTAGATCTCTCTCCAAACTCCCAATAAACATACACATACAGCATGACTTCAGCATACAGTGGAACTGAGCTAGTAATAAAGTGTAACAATACCAGCAATGATATTTATAAAAAGTATGAAAATGCCAACAGTGTAATCATTAAGTATCCACAAGATGTAGCACTACTAGCACTCGGCCAACAAAAAGCACCTAGGTGTCTTATTTGACTACAGCTAATAACATTTACTCTACATGCAGCTCATATACCACAAAATGTTATCACTGAGTTATCAACAGCATACATATATTATAACTCTTCTACCAATGTGCACCAGAAGAGTGATTGCCACACAAATGGTCATAAACAAAACCGTTCAGTGCATACCAATAGTATCTCCGAAGGCTACACAAAATGAAAACCACAGGTTCAGAAATCATTGTTCAATGTGGGTTTACTTAAATGTAAATCCTTAGATAAGGCTATCCATGAGAATGCAGCATGTATGACCAGGGTCATATACTTTATCTCTGATTCATGCATCCATTATAACTTTGAATAGAATTAGGTTATCAAACATTCTAAATGAACCTGGTAGTAAATTCCCTAAGCTACCAACTCTAAGCTACCACCTCTACAATGAAGGCTATTCTTTATCATACCTGTATTAAAAGTTAACAGTGTCAACTAGTACATTATTATTTCTTGTTTCAAACCCATGAGTCTTAAAAGTCAGCCCAAGTGCTGATGCCAAACACTCAAGTAGACATTTATAAATCAAAATCAAAGTGACAGCTGAGTGTGTATCATGCCAGTGTTGTCATTCTATCAATGTAATACAGTTGCTTCATCACCCTCTTTTTTTCTTCTTTAAGTTCTTTGCATTCTTTCTAGTCACATAATTTGTGATGCTGTAGATATATATCTATATATATATATATATATATATATATATATATATATATATATATATATACACACACACACACAGTTCCACAATATTTATTATGTTATGTAATACCTTCTTTGTACAAAGGGATCAACACATTAGCTTCTTTGAGGGAGATCATTTGAAAAAGATTTTTCATTACGTAACCTGTCCTAACTGTGATTATTACCGTTTACTTTAAAATCACTCATAAAAAAATAATTTCTAAGACATATGAGTAGTTCAAGTCAAATTTTTCAAAATGAAGTACCCATTATTTGCAGATCATAAAATAAGCATTTTTCCAATGACTGTATGTGGTGTTTATCCAAAAAAATCTTTGGAGATGTTTTTATTCCAGTGAATTAGTTATTGTTGCCTCAACTTTATTGTCATCAACAAATTTTCCAGTTAATAATTTTTGCATCTCAGGAAAATGGGAAATAAAAAAGACCAAACAAAAAAGGCCTTAAAACAGACTCCACTGAGCCCATTGGGGCTTCTATCCCTATAGCTCTTCTGTTATTTAATCAAATACTTATCCAACTTAAAATATAGCAGTTGATATTGTAAAGCTGCAAATCAAGTATTATTTCAGAGTATTAGCTGTATAAAACATTGTCTAGACTCATATCTTGATTCAGTGAGTCTAAAGCTGATATAGTTGTATCACATTTGGAAATATAAGTTAAATTTGTCAAACAGGATCACACTACCACAAAAAGAACATGCTGGTTAACATTAAATGTTATGTTGATGAAGGCATCAAATAAAGGATGATTCTTCTGTCTTTCAAATCAAGCTAGTGAAGCTAATGGAAAAGAAGCTATTGGTATTGTTTATACTAGCATCATTGGGAAAGGAAACCAGATAAGCTTCTTTCCACTTGTTAGGTACATTCATGTACAGTTTTAGAATTGTTAGAATTAACAATAATTTAAATTTAGTTCTGCCCTCCCAGAGTTGCCATAAACTTTATCATAGAAAAATTCACCTAGTTTTCCTAAGATTTTCACTATGGAGCCATCTACAATCAGTTTCAGTGCTCCCTTACCAGCTTCATTATTCTTTTCAGATGTTTAAAAAAAGGCTTTTTTGTTGTCAAAACTATGAGTTGTCAAACTTAACTCATAGCTACTTTGGACTTCCTTGTACACTTTCCCAAGACATGTTTTAGCTGTATCTAGCCCTACTGCTAGGGCATGGAAACTTCTTGAAAATTGCCCAGTGGTGTTTCTTTCTATCATATAGTCCCTGTTTTGCTTTAGACCACCAAGGTAGACAATTAAAAATCACTTTCAGACTATTTGGAGCATAATCATCTACTAAACTTCCTACAAAATAATGATAAATTAGAACAGTATTCACTTATATTACCATTACTCACAGATACTTCTCAGTTCCACTGTGGAATTTTAGTTTCCACCTATTTATAATTTGAGTTATTACATTTCTTCTCATAGATAATTATTTTAGGAACACATTGTACAATTGATTGAATATCCCATGCTATACACTGGTGGTCAGACATACTTAATTCATATTCCACCCTACATTTGTTAATCAAACATCTGCATTTTACCTGATGGTGAGTATTATCTTCAGATCTGTTATGGTGAGCTTTTGTACAGGAGGCCTTCACCTGAGCAAACAAGGGGGGGGGGGGGCTCTGCTCTTGCTGGCATCCCAGCAATAAGAACTTTTTTTTATTACAGACACAACCCCTCACCTGGAGATGTCAAGATGTCATGCATACCAGCATCACTGCAGGAAGCAACAATGCTCTCAACATGCATGTGCATGCATGCATTCATGCTTCTTCACGTATGGGATAGGAGCTACTATCACTGGCTTGATTAGCCATACCGCACACCCTCCGGAAATTCTCACATGCTTTTGTTATTTGTGATACATCTATCCCATGACACCAGAGTGGCAGAATTAGCCATAGTCTGATGTAAAAGTCCAATCTTCTTCAAGGCTCAAGTTTGCATATTTAAGACATGTTGTTAGACTGACATTATCTATTATAACAGTTAAAATATTGTTCAAACTAGCTACTTATTCAAGGATTTGATGGGTTAAACATGCTGTTTACTAATGTTCCTTTTCACAATCTGCTTTTTTTTTTTAGTACTGAAGTTCAACGCTGCACTTGTGTCTCATTGACTGACTTTATAGAGATGTTCATTTAATTTTTGTATTTACAAGTTTGGAATCATGCCATCTCCAGTTTTCCAGTCATCTGCACACGTAGCTACCCAAGAGTGAGAAGTAGCAAGGAAGGAAGCACAAACAGAGTTAAACAGGAAAGGGCCTGACATAGTCTCCTGCACAATACATGGAATCATATCTCTGATTTCAGATACGGTCACTAGAACAGACACCCAATGACTCCAAGAAGTGAGTTAATGTTTACTCTGTATAATACTAATATAAAGATTAATATCAACCTTTTCTACACAGCGCATTACCTCCGTATGCCTTAGCTAGACTTGAATTTTACTACTAAGACTGCGAGTCTGAGATAATTTACTTGGTTAACTACATCACAGCATTCAGTTAAATTAGACATGGATCATCTCATAAGGAATACATACTTTAAAATGTCAAAAGTCCCATGTTATACACATTGTGCTTAATTAGAACTGATAATAAAAATAAAATCAATGTACTTACGTAATATTGATGTAAGACTAATATGCCTATGGCTTTTAATTCGATTACTGCCACCTGCCTGATAAATAGGTACCTCTATTGATTCTTTCTGGTTCACTGGCACACAGCGTCTTTGTAATATAAGCTTGAAAATATTATGTAAAAGAATCAATAACATATCACTAATTTGGTTAATTAAAGGGATAGGAATGTGATAATGTCCTATATGTCCCTCCTTCTTTACTTTCTGTAATTTGAATTGGTTAGTCTGCATGTTTCTGTATGGATACTAAGTTTTTGTTCTAACACTTCATTTATTAACTTATTATTTTGTTGGTGCAAAGTACCTGTTAAATGCTTCAGCATCTATTGTTTGTCATTAATGGGCCAGCTGGTTAAGTACATGATCTTTGGGAATTAATATTTTTAAAATATGCATTCTTATTATAAATTAATGATGCTGAGGTGTTTTTGTACCTTGCCTTCAAAATTTTGATGGCACCTTTAACTTTTCTTGTAACTATTTTTAAATGGTTTTGTTTCCCTTGACTGGATAATTTCCAGCCAGAATGGCATTTTACTTTTTGACCTGTTTTCATACTTTAATCAAGTTGGCATTTCTAAAACTAAAACCAAGTATAATTTAGGTTTGTCTGACCCACAGCCAGTTGGGTTGATACATATATTATCTCAGGACTTCTCTTACAGTACTGTAATTATTCTGTGACTTGATTTTCCCCAAGTCGAAACACTTGGTGTATTTTTTAGACTTTCTGTAATGTATAAGATCAGATGTGACATCACAATGATCAGACATTTCCAAAGGCTTAATAACAACCATTGCATTGCATTCTGTTTCATCTTATAAATTAGTTTCCTCATATTTTGTTTATTGTGCTCAGCAGATAAGCCTTTACCAATATTATATTGGTGTTCATAATTTTGTTCTTTAACATATTCAGAAAAGGATCTTAAAGCAGTAATAATGACAAGGCATTTATAATCCTGGGTAGACTCCGATAATTTACTTTCCAGTATACAGTTTATGTGTTGCAATTTTTTACAGAACAGATAATCCACTGTGCATGTTTCAGGAGTCCTGTAGGATCTACCATATTTGTTGCAGCAGGTGAAGAAGTGCTGCTTTTAAGGTGACCTTCTAATTAATTTCTAAGTCCTCCACAGTAAGTAGAAGGCAGGGTGCCAAGGAAACGATACTATGTGAAGTCACAGGTATTTGGTTACTATAAGAGAATAAATTACATGAAGTGTGTAAAAAATGGCCAAAACATGCTATATTAACAATCTAAGATAGTTATAGGATCTAATAAAGTGAGAAAAAGAATATATTTCAACCAACCCCATGCCAAATTATATTTATGACTGTATCAGTTACTGAAATCAGATGAATATACTCAATAACACAGCAGAAAGAAAAGTTAAGAAATAGAATTATTAATGTGTATTCAGAGCATTCTAACTGCCCAGTTGTTAGTTAAGTTTTACTTTTTAACATTTGTTTACCAGGAAAGTCTGACTTGGAATGAAACCAATTTTCAGTGGATGCCCGGGGAGAAAAACTTCAGATGCGTGTCTTTGTGATGTGGGAGGAAACTGGAGTAAACCCACACAAATGCAGGGAGGACATGCAGATTATGCAAAGAAGGCACCCCAGACAAGAATTGAACCGGAGAACCTCTTGCAGTGAGGTGACAATGCAACCACTGCACAGTCCAAGTACCCAATTCTATGTGTAATTAGGTATGTTACAAGTACTTTGTACAATATATAGAAGCTGCCAGTCACATACAGGTTTATAGAGTTTAGCAAAGCATTTTAATGCTTTCTTGTAGTATGAATTCAAGCATTAGGCTGTTATAATCAAATCCTGCTTACTGTATATTACACTATACTTTACATTTTAATTTAACTACTTATGCTAAATGTAGGTGGAAACATGAAAAACTGAATTTTCATGCCAGGTGTGAAGCATTCCCAGCAGGGAACAAACTAACAAGCAAACCAAGTTTGTTCTATGTTCAAAATAAGTACTTCAGTATAATTATGCATTTGTGTCTGGCTTATACAAATCCTCAAAAAGTGTTACATAAAATGTATAATGAAAACAGAATCACAATTACTTATAGATTGGACTTGTTTGTTAGTAAGGTCATGCACTGAAGAATAACTTCTCAATCAAAGGGTTTTTCTTTTTTGTTAAATAAAAATAAATGTAAACATAATATTAAAAAATATAATAAAAAAGCATTGAAAAACTCATTTCCAGAGATTCATTAGCATGCTTGTACATGTCGCACTAAGTCTACCTGATTTGTTGGTGTTAGTGAGACAAGCAACAGGAATATGTAAGCCACTAAGCAAGCCTACAGTATTCAGCAGTACCTACTCTTGGCCACAAACAGGTGCACAGGGGCTCATAAACACAGAATAAATGATAGGTTGTATATGCATGCATCCCCAGTAAACAAGCACTCACAGACAGCACAATACAAGGGAAGGGCAACTTGAATGACACACTTAAGAGGCAGAGGAAACTTAAAGAGGAAGTAAGTAGATTATTGTCGAAATAATACTAATTAAATTTACTTTTATCTATGCAACTAATTCTGTCCACTTAGAAACAAGCATAATAATATAAAGGAAGTGCTAACAAAGGATACATGAGGGACACAGCTACAATGTAACAAAGGAGAGTAAATGTGATGCATGCAAAATGTAGTTTAAGTGCAGAGCTGAGGTAACAGTTGGCAAGGAAGTAGATACATTAGAGGATACTCCATATACTGCAGGTATTGTGTATCAGTTGTGCATCAAGAAAGCTTTATTTTGTAACCAATGTTATGCAGTATTCCTCACCTATCACATAAAACAATTTAAATGAGCTGCTGTCCTATTCACTTCAGAAACTGAACTTTTGTTGTCATTTGTTGTCATTTTTAACCATAGAAAAGCAATTGCAAAGTTAAAATTGTGTTAGTAAAGCATGTGTTGTATATTCATGTAAATGATAGAGCAGTTTAAATAGGTATAAACTCTACACATTTTCCAGAAAATGCTGTGCTCAGATAATTATATTGAAAATGCCTAGTTACACCCATATTGCAGGTATCTAGGACTACTGTGCCATTGTAATGCGTACTGTATGAGTGTTCCAATGTGATATAATTAAATCCACATGATTTATGTTAGAACATACATACAGGTTAAAGAATTCCTTTCATTGTCTAATGTGTAGGAAGGAAACAATAATGAAGTTGTTATTGCAATGTATGTCCCTGTGACAATGTGGATATACTGAACAGAATCATGGACACCTGTGCAATCATTCCAATAATAGTATTAATTCAGGAAATAAGCATTTGTGACAGCAAAATGAATGTTGTGAATGGTAGAAAGTTTTTGATTCTTCATGCATGCTGTGTATAAATCCAGAAGGACATGACACATATGCAGAAGTGTCACTTTGATGGGGATACCAACAGAATAATGATCTCATATACAAACGAACAGTTGTCTAACTATATCAGATGTGACCATATATGCAAAATGAGGCTTATGGTCATGTGACATACAAGCATGCAGGTAAATCAAGTTACAACGTACGTGTAAGCAGTCTCTTGACAAACAAGTTGTGGGTGTGGATGAATGACATTAATATATCACTAGCATAGGATGCATTATATGTATAACATAAATAGATTTGTATTTCAGACAAGACTTAGACAAAACAAAATTGCATGTCAGCATTATAGATATCAGCTACTGGGGAAATGTAGTAAATGTCAGGCTGTAATTTTTGAGGAAGATGCATTAACAGTGATATGATGTGTGTCCATCCTGCTGAAAAGTACTGCACCATGCATGACACAAAAAGTGTATCAACATACATGTGAATGCAGAATACCATAATTTTGTACCTGATGTTTAGTTCTGAAATGAGGCTTGCTAAACCTGTATGACACTACAGTAACATAAATCACACGAGTTGAAAATTTAATGTATATTACTAAGTAAACTGTTGACAATTTGCATTTCACATACACTAACTCGTTGTCAACTTCCATGCATAGGTCAATAAGTTCATTGTGTGGATGCTGGCAAACCAAACCTTCTAGAGGCTAATTCTATTTCCTTTTGACAAGGACGAGCAAATGACAAGAACTATCTCAGAACATTGATTATTTCATGTGCTTTTGGCTACGTGGTGTACATCTAATCCATCATTATATTGGGCATGCTCATAAGGAAGTGCAGCAAAGACTAGAATAACATTGACTACCTGACACAAAACCAGAAGAAATTACTATAACACAGCCCAGTCACACTTTGTGATAACTCAGCATGGCACATATTAAAGAAATGATGACTAAGGCCTCATTTCCTTTAAAGCCATATAGTGTGAACAAAATAACATAATGTATACATACAAGGGCATTGGAAACATAGGGTGAGGAGGGACACTTAAATAGATGCATGAAAGTGCCCTACCCAGCTTACAAAAAGAAAAAAAAGAACAAATTAAAAAAGAATAAATTAAAAATATACATACTGAATGCACTCCTTATCCACATCTTATTAGCTATCTAACATTTCTTTGCTGATATTTGCTAAAAAAGAAAGCAGACACAAATGCAAAAGTCAGTTGCTGCTGTGGTAATAATGTAAGCATTTGCTATTTACATACTGCATTGTTTTTTGCAGATAGTACTGTAAATGAGCCTCACTGATTAATCAGAAAATTCAAACAGCCAACAAAGGAAAGTGCAAAACAATAAGGCAAAATCGGGCCCTTTAAGTTATCATTTATTAAAACTTGAGCCCTCACTTGTCATCATGTCAGATCAGCCACACAGGAGGAAGTGCATGATGGAAGTAGAACTGTGACTACAACTGAGACCCCATCCAAGTCTACATTGTTTTGTTTTATATTCAGTACATGAGGAGAGTAAAGAAACAATCAGTGCTTGCCATTTCATGGAAATGATGTACATGTTCATAGGTTCATAGGTTCATAGGTTCATACTGGGCTATCTGCCCAAGGGCATTTATAAGCCTAGCCCATAGTTATGTGGCTTTCGCCACCCCTTTAGTTTGAATAAAAACTATGCCTATCATTTTGCTGTGCCTCTGTCAAGCAGTGACACTGAAGTAATCCCTGGGGTATATCTGCAATCTCCCATCCATTGGTCAAGATTCCTCTTGAACAAGGCCAGAGAGGTGCTCTGCCTCACATGTACCGGGATTCTGTTCCACAGCATAGGGAGTCTCTGGGTGATGAATCTGTCCCTCCAGCACGTTCTATTTATAACCGTGTCAAGGTTTAAGTCTCCGCCCTTGTGGTTCTGAGGATCTAGATTTTTGAGGTGAAGCATATTCATCAAATCTGGGTTTGACATGGCCTTATATGTCAGGCACAGGTCACCTCTGAGCAAGCGGTATGAGACTGAATAGAGCTGGAGTTCTTTCAGTCGGGCAGCATAAGACATATTTTTGAGACCCTTTATCCTTTTGGTGAGGAACTTTTGGGGCCTTTCAAGCTGCAGCAGGTGTCTGGTCAGATACATTCGAACGGGCATTGTACTCAATCATAGGTCTAATGAGTGATGAGTACAGGGGACGATGACCTCCCTTGATCTAGATGTGAATCCCTTCATGATCAGGTGGGCGATATAGAAGGTTTTCCTAACTACTTTAGCAACATGAGTGTCAAACGAAGGCTACTGTCAACCTGGGTCCCCAGATCCCTGATGACTTTTCTGTGCTCAGTGGATTGCCATCTATATGGTAGCTAGGGTAACCTTGTTTTTCCTGAAGAGTATGACTATGCATTTTTGGCGTTTAACTTCAGGCCATGGCTCTGGCACCAGTTATCCATTTCTGTGAGGCCCTTCTGGAGGATATCTGTGTCAGATGTGTTTTCGACTATGGCACCCAGTTTGCAGTCATCTGCAAACTTTGTCAGCCATAACCCTCCTGTGTTTGCTTGTACTTCAGAAAAGTAGATGCCAAACAAGAGTGGACCCAGGACTGAGCCCTGTGGGACACCACTTGTGACAGGCTTTGAGTCTGACATGGCTCCAGCAACTCTGACCCTGTGGGTTCTGTCACTTAGCCAGTTTGCAACCCATCTTGTGATGTATGGGTTTACATTCAAGCTGATGAGTTTTTCGATGATACCTGAGTGGGGTATTGTGTCAAGGCCTTTGCCAGGTCGAGGTAGGCTGTATGGACTGCCTTTCCCTCATCAATGGCCTTGGTGACAGTCTCAAAAGTCAACCAAGTTTAAGAGGCAGGATCTGCCTTTGACAAAGCCAAACTGGGTTGGATCCAAAGTCTGCAAGTTCCTATGTCTTTATTTATGAGTTCCATTATGATCCTCTCCATGGCTTTGCAGATAAGGCTTGTCAAGCTAATGGGGCAGTAATTTCAGGGTCTGTGGAGGCACCGCCTTTTATGAAGTGGGACCACAGTCGCCGTCGCCACTCCTTGGGTATGTATCCTGAGGTGAGGCTAAGATTAAACAGCTGTCCTAACTGTGGGTTTAATTCCTCGCTGAGTTCGTGAAGCACAAAGTCGGGGACACCATCCAGTCCCATGGATGCTGTGTTTTTGCCTTAGTGAGGGCAGTTCTCACCTGGGCGCTGGAGATGTTTGGGGGCTACAATCCTCTGGAATAGATATATCTCCTTTGGGGGGGGAGTTTGCACTGAACCTGTCAGCCAGTATGTTGGCAATGTGTGTAGGTTCAGTAATTTCACATCATTTTGAACTAATTCTGAGCATATCTGGGAGTTTCCTCCTAGGTTTCTAACATAGCTAAAGAAGGCCTTATGATTCTCTTTAGAGTCCTTGGCGATTTTTCTCTCAAAATTTGCCTTGGATGATTTTATGAGAGCTCTTAGTTTTTACTTATAATGATCAAAGGTGTCTTACCTTTCAAGGATTTTGCTCTATCTTGTAGTAGCTTCCTCCTTTGTTGTAGAGCTTGTTTATGGCTGGGGTCCACCAGACTGGACGCTTGCCTTTGGTACAGAGAGTCTTAGTTTTGTTTGGGATTGCCTGATCCATGCAGTCCTGTAGGTGCTGGTAGAAGGCATTTGTAAGTGATTCAGCGGTTTGAGTAATGTTTACCACTGGCTCAGGGGCCTTAAGGGAGACCACACTAGTTTTTAGAAGTGTGAAATCGGCTTTTGAGAAGTTTTTCACTGTGGTCTTTTTGTTTCAGGTGGGGGCGGATGAGGACCTCCAGCGAGATTAGTTTATGATCTGATCTCACTAGTGAGGGGTATACTTCCGGTGTTGAACATTTTGATCCCATGTTCGTGATGATGAGATCAAGTATGCTTTCTCCTCTTGTGGGGATGGTGACTAGTTGTTTCATGGCATTTGAGTTTATGAACTCCAGGAATCTTTGGGTTAGAGTGTTCGGGCTTGAGTAGTGTTCCCAGTCTATATTAGGGTAGTTGAAGTCACCTAGTATGATGGTGTTTGGAGATACATTTATCTCTTCCAATGTTTTCAGGAAGGCCATGTGAGGTTCCTGAGTTTGAGAGGGTGGCCTGTAACATGCTACAAATTGCAGAGCAGTCTTGCCTATGGTTAATTGCACCTGGATGGTCTCCGATGCATCGTGCGTTGCCACCAACCTTGAGGTGTGGGTGTCCTTAATGAATATGGACACCCTCCTTTCTTGGTGTTGTCCGGATTTTGGGGCGAACGCATGATATGAGGTGAAACCTGTTAGTGCTGGGGTGCTCTCAGGAGCCTTGAACCAGGTTTCTGTCACAGCACAGACATCGATGTTCTCCATATTGAGAAGGGCCTCGAGTGCGTGCATCTTGAGATTGAGACTTCTGGCATTGAGCAGCATTACCCTTAGTTTTTTTCCTTTTTGGTGTTCTAGGGTGGTAGGTTTAGAATTTGAGCCTTGCCTAAAAAAGGCACTATGGGGGTGGCAAAAGCCTTTGCCAATATCCGGAAGCCCAGGGGTGACAGGTGCAAGCCGTCCTTTGCAGTAGTAGTGGTATACTTCTTGACCCATGATCTCAGCTTTAAACCAGTTAAAAAATGGTATCTCAGCCTCTGTGTTAATGCATCTTTGTAAGTAAATGCCAAAAAAGAAAGCCAAAACTGTACAAGATTATTATTTTTACTTCCTTACCTCTGGCTCAGGCTTGTGGCTAGAAAAAGTTCAATTACTTCCTTTATAAAAAAAGAAAAACACTTGCTAAACACTCGTCCATCTTGAAAAAAAAAAATCAGGTTTTAGACTGTGTTGTCTAGGGTTGTAGGGTAGTAAATTGACCTAATGATGTTTTTTCTTTTTCATTTAACAGGTCATTTAACTTAACCAAAGCATTTAAAAAAATACAATTTGATGGAGTAGTTTAAGGGGGATTTGAAATACCTTAGTTTCCTTGTTAGCCATCGATAGCTGACTTTTTGCTTAATTTTTCAGCACTTCACTGTAATAAAATAAATCCATATAGTCATGGTGAAAAGAAGTTTATTCAGGCATCGCCCACTCAACACAGACCGGTGGCCAGTTTCGCTTCAAACGTCATCAGTGTGCAATATGATCAGGAAAGAGCCCGGATTTAAATGTTTAAAGTGCAGACACCTGATACACAAATTTAAAGATACAAACACACAGTAAATCCCATACTTTACCCATACTAGTAAATTAAATCTGAACCACATAATAACATAATTAATGACAACCTATATACCAACTTAAAGTGCCCAAATGTGTTCTGGAACTAAAAATAACTAACTATATATATAGAATTACTTAGCATTACCTAAATATTTATATTAACATCTAACATCTAACACAACAGCTATTGCCCCATATCTATTAAACATTTACCATTTATTAAAAAAAAAAATCTTTTTTCTCAAACATATACACTCTAATAGTTAGAAAAATGGAAATGTTTTGTGAACAAATATATATATATATATATATATATATATTCCTCACCTATCACATAAAACAATTTAAATGAGCTGCTGTCCTATTCACTTCTGAAACTAAACTTTTATTGTCATTTGTTGTCACTTTTAACCATAGAAAAGCAATTGCAAAGTTAAAATTGTGTTAGTAAAGCATGTGTTGTATATTCATGTAAATGATAGAGCAGTTTAAATAGGTATAAACTCTACACATTTTCCAGAAAATGCTGTGCTCAGATAATTATATTGAAAATGCCTAGTTACACCCATATTGCAGGTATATAGGACTACTGTGCCATTGTAATGTGTACTGTATGAGTGTTCCAATGTGATATAATTAAATCCACATGATTTATGTTAGAACATACATACAGGTTAAAGAATTCCTTTCATTGTCTAATGTGTAGGAAGGAATCAATAATGAAGTTGTTATTGCAATGTATGTCCCTGTGACAATGTGGATATACTGGACAGAATCATGGACACCTGTGCAATCATTCCAATAATAGTATTAATTCAGGAAATAAGCATTTGTGACAGCAAAATGAATGTTGTGAATGGTAGAAAGTTTGTGATTCTTCATGCATGCTGTGTATAAATCCAGAAGGACATGACACATACGCAGAAGTGTCACTTTGATGGGGATACCAACAGAATAATGATCTCATATACAAACGAACAGTTATCTAACTATATCAGATGTGACCATATATGCAAAATGAGGCTTATGGTCATGTGACATGCAAGCATGCAGGTAAATCAAGTTACAACATACGTGTAAGCAGTCTCTTGACAAACAAGTTGTGGATGTGGATGAATGTCATTAATATATCACTATGCATTGGATGCATTATATGTATAACATAAATAGATATGTATTCCAGACAAGACTTAGACAAAACAAAATTGTATGTCAGCATTATATATATATCAGCTACTGGGGAAATGTAGTAAATGTCAGGCTGTAATTTTTGAGGAAGATGCATTAACAGTGATATGATGTGTGTCCATCCTGCTGAAAAGTACTGCACCATGCATGACATAAAAAGTGTATCAACATACACGTGAATGCAGAATACCATAATGTTGTACCTGATGTTTAGACCTGAAATGAGGCTTGCTAAACCTGTATGACACTACAGTAACATAAATCACACGAGTTGAAAAATTAATGTATATTACTAAGTAAACTGTTGACAATTTGCATTTCACATACACTAACTCGTTGTCAACTTCCATGCATAGGTCAATAAGTTCATTGTGTAGATGCTGGCAAACCAAACTTTCCAGAGGCTAATTCTATTTCCTTTTGACAAGGATGAGCAAATGACAAGAACTATCTCAGAACATTGATTATTTCATGTGCTTTTGGCTAAGTGGTGTACATCTAATCCATCATTATATT